>NC_134531.1:74483968-74618968 GCF_050624435.1 Tenrec ecaudatus | reverse complement strand
ATAATATATCACGATGTCTCCCAGGAACAGATCGACTCCCTGATACAGTTGTGAACAAAGTAAAACATGGGTCTGCGATGTTAGTTTAGACTTTTAAAAAGCTCTAGTGTGAAAATGCCCTTAAAAAGTGGATTTTATGTGTTTAGCATTTTTGTTTTCCTGTGTGATCTTTGGGGAGTGGCATTTAAAGCAAACCATAAACAAAGAAATATTGATATGGAAACACAATTCAGCATTGTGCACAGCCATTTTCATATAAGAAAAACATTTGTGAGTTTGTTTTGTAGACATCTATTCCCCCTACTGGTGATATTTATTCTTATTTAGGTACCATAAAAGAAGAAAGAAAGGGGAAAAAACATGTTCAGATGATAGGAAGAGAAGATGGAGTCTGGCTGGATTATTGGAATATCTCAGAGATGTGACTGCTTTTGTGACAAATTTTTAAACTGTGAGCTTTCAAAGGCCTGGTACTACAAAGATGGTGTTCCTTTGAAAAGTTGCCAGGATACAATAAACTCTCTGGGCCCTGAGGTGCAGATTGTGGGGGTCTCTAGTTCTGAGTGTCCTAACTAATGATGGGGTCCTGTTGCTGTCAAGGGGATCCGATTAAATAGTGACAAAACCCACTGCCATTGAGTCAATTCTGACTCCTAGGGTTTTCGAAGCTGTGAATCTTTGTGCACACAGATAGCCTCGTCCTCCTTCTGCAGAGCAGCTGGTGGGTTTGAACCCGTGGTTTGTGATGATCGATCCATTGCCTACCTGACAGCACCACCGGGGTTCCTTGGAGCTACCCCATAGGATCCCTGAAACTGTCATCTTTATGGAAGCAAACTGCCACATCTTTCTCCCATGGGAGAGGGGGGAGATTTGAACTGCCAACCTATCAGTTAGCAGTCCACTTAACCCACTGCATCACAAGCACTCCTCAATAATGGATGATGACTTTGTCTAACTGGTTAGTAGAAGTTGGACAGTGAGGGAACTCCAGCCTCTTTTGTCTTTGAAAAGTGCCTGCTCATACTTGGCCTCCTTAGTAAGCACCCAGAGCAGGGAAGAGTATATTTTAAAAGGGCCTCTTAGAAAGTGGTTATGTCCATACTTAGAAAGCATGGCTGTCTTCAGTCTCTGCTATGACACCCTTGGCCTCCCTTAACCGCCGCCGGGGCTGGGTCATTGCTCTGCCTCGGTGCTTCCATAGCCATTGTCCTTCCACTGCTACGCCCTGACTGATTGACCATCTCCCCAACTCAGCCCTACGCTTCAAAGATGCTTTGCTGTTAGATACCATTGAGTTGGTTCCAACTCATAGTGACCTTATGCAGTATAGGACAAAACACTGCCCATCCTGTGCCATCCTCACAATTGCTCTTATATTTGAGTCCATCAATGCATTCACTCCACCTTGTCAAAGGCCTTCCTTTTTGGTCATTGAGATAGGACTGGCCCGTAATGGGTGATCCACACAGCCTGTCACCCCCAAGACATTTCTGCCTTCCTCCAGGTGGCAGCTGCCTGGTGTCTAGAAGTTCTAGAGGATGGCAGGCAGGGAGGGTCTCCTCGTTCCAGAACACGAAGGGACCAGTGTGTTCTGTGGCCCCAGTACTATGTGCACTGAGGTGTACAGTGCTGTCTGAGGTGCACAATACACAGGTGGTAGGTACAGACTTTTGCAGTGGCACTAGGTGAAGGTCAGTCTCTGTTCCCAAAGGCTGGATGAAGAAGATGGCAGAGAAGGAGCTAACAGCTGCCCACCCTCTACCTGGTGCCAACCACAATACACTGTGCCCGCTTCTACTTATATTATCTCCTTAAATTCCTAGCCTGCCCATCTCCTGCTGAGGGAGCTAGAGGAGCAGCTAAGGAGTTAGAGACCTGGATGACTGAGGACAGACCACATGCTCCACAGCCTCCGAACAACGCCACATTATTGTATCCTCTGGACAGTGCTACATTGTTGCCTGCCCATCCCCAGAGCTCACAGCACTCCACCCTGTTAAGTGCAGTTCCAGGGTTCTAACGTGTATCCGGGAGTTCTACAAACAATGCAAGTCCAAGTGTTCTCCTTCTCGTCATTATTATTAACAACAACTGAAACATGTGCCACAGAGCTTGTAAGGTGCCCTGGTGGCATCGTGGTGATGTGTTGTGCTTCTAACCACAAGTCAGCAGTTCAAAACCACCAGCAGCTCCAAGGGCGAAAGAGGAGGCTATCTACTCCCTACAGAGTTACATCTCAAAAGCCCAGAGGTCTCTATGAATCAGAAAGGCCTCAAAGGCAGTGAGTTGGCAGAGCTTATTGAAAGAGGGAAAACCCAGCAGGATCCTTCTTCTGCCAACCCTCGAGCTGCCCTACTCCTGCCAGCACTGGAAAATGAGAAAGAGGAAGAAGAATGGAAGCGGAGGGGCTGGAAAAACCACTTGCAGCAGTAGCCCATGCACTGAGTCCTTGGCGACTGCTTGTCTCTCAATGGGGACAAAGCACACCTTCCTACTCAAGCCTACCAAGAGAGACTAACTAAATCAATGGCTCATGGTGGAGGGGAAAGAAAAGCAAAAATGCCCAAAGAGGTTGGCGTATGCTTAGAGGGTCGGCAGGACCCATGGAAACCCTAGGGGAAAATGTCTCATACCAGGCTCAAAGTACCAGGCACCTCCACCTGCCATAGAAACAAGATGGCTGAAGGCTGCTTCTTTCATTTACATGGGGAGTGCTTAACATTGATACAGACCTGATCAGCTTCTTAGAAGGCTCCCTGCCAGGTACACTGGCCCTCACAGTGTGCCAAAGGCCCGGGAGAGCCTGGTTAGAGACTCATATGGGGGTGACTTCCCAGTCTGCCTGTCTTAAGTAGTGTTTCCTGAAGCACAATTTACCTCCACCTTTTCTGAGCCAGCAGAGTTCCCTCCCACCAATAACCTCCATCCTAAGAACAGCAAATGTGCATCTTTTCTGCTTCTGACAACGAACTGCCCCCACATGGCATACGTGAGCCTCGGTTCCTGGCCCATAAGATGGGAAAAATAAGGGTATCTTCCTTCACAAGACTGATGGCAGGATGCTTACGAAGTCATAATAGTGGACCACATAGAGTGACCTGGTGGCTGCTGGCACAGCGATGCCAAACAGGAAGTCCCACTTCTTTGCCTTCAAGGCCTACATTCCTACTGAGCAGGTGTAGACTGCTACCGTGGCTCTGTGCTCTGGAAGACCCCGCCCCACCTGCCTAAGCAGCAATTAACAACCTGAAGAGGAGGGCGAGGCCAAGAGCCCAGGGAGCGTGTGTCATGGAGTAGGTGTCTGTGAGTTGACTAGAGAAACAAATTCATAGACACTTGTATGTGTGTAATAGAGAACTTTATACCAAAGACTAATAGTATATTAAGAAAATATCCCATTCCAGTCCAGATCAAATCCATAAGTCTGATAATAGCCTGTATGTCCAATACCAGTCTATAATTTGCTCTTCAGACTCACGCAACACATTCAATGAGGCATGCAGGAAGATCACAGGCTAGTGGGTGGAAAGCCTTGTGGATCAAGTGGTGGTGGAAGCATCTCAGTGCTGGCATGAGTTTCCATGTGGCTCCTCCAGCTCCAAGGCTCTGGCTCCATCAGGGGTCTCCATGTGCCTTGTCAAAAGGAAGACAAGCAGAGAGTCTGTATGTATCTGGCCTCCAATCAGCTATTTATCTCCAGTGCACCTCCAAATGAGGTCATCAAGCTGTTACCTGATTGACAGGCTAGACTCCACCCCTTCGCAAGTTGACAAGAGATTATGTAACAACCCCAAGGGCAGCCTTGGAAAGAGCTTTAGGCTCATCAGGCTGGGGTTCTTGTCCTGGCTGTCATTTACTGTGCATCTTTGAACTCTTTCTTCCCTTGGTGTCTGTGTTTTGTCCTCAAACTGAGGAGCTTGACCAACTGGTGTTAAAGCTTTTCCTTCCTGGCTAACACTGTGGAATCCTAAGAAAACAGGAAGTCTGTATTATCCCCTAGCCTCTCAACTTCTAGCAATGGACAAAAAAAAAAAAAACTTTCTACAGCAGTAAAGAGTTCTCTTCTAACAAGATTTCTAGAATAATGGACTCCTTTAACAAGACTAATCTAATGAGTAAAGTGTTCATGAATCTGAAATAATGTATTAAATTTCATATGGCCTTTTAAAATTAAGGGAAAGGAGAAGTTGAACAAAATGAACAGTGGACATTAGGAACTTAAAAGGCTTGAGAAATTGCTCCATTAAGTGTGTGGTAAATATTTGCGGAACCCTGCTCCATGCCAGGCACAGCACTAGGCACTGGGGACACCAGGATGAATAAGACAGACCCAACTCTTTGAAAAAAAAAATTAAGAATTCAAGGTCTGGCATGGGCAGACTGCCATAGAAAAGGGTCATTTCAAAATGTAGTAGCTTTGAGACAGAGATGCCCCCAGGGTATTATGAGAGCCAGCCCAGCTTGGGAGGAATCAGGAAAGGGCTCCCATAGGGAGGATGTCTTAAACTGACTCTGAAAGATGGACTGCCAGTTTCTTTGCTAAATCCAAAGCACTACAAGACTTGCCAGTCTCAGCACACTTCCCTGTCTCGACCTCCACTGTTGAGGCTGGAATACATGGGCCTCTTTTTTCTAGAGAATACCGTGGGCTAGCAACGCCAGAGGGGTTAGGAGGAGCAGGGGAAGAAGGCACAACTCTCTCAGCTAATCCCTTGCCCTTTATTATACACAGTGGCATCAGTTGGCGTTAAAGTTACTATCTTTAGGCTCCGACTTTTAATTTCTTGAAATACACTGGAGGAAGAGCTGACTTAATTTATTGATTAGGATCATATATGGGCACCAGTTCTGCCTTCTGAATGTAGACTAGCCTTGTCACCAAATATTCAGTAACAAACTGTCAGGGATGCCAGGAAGCAGTGGACAGGCGGGATGAAACATTAAGTCGAGCCCTTCAGGGAACGTTAGTTGCTGGCTTCCGTCTGCACCCCATGCAGTGGAGGGAACCAAATTCTCTGCCACTGAGTCGATTCCCACTCATAGCAGTCCTATAGTGGTTCCATGACTGTAACCTTTTATGGGAGCAAAAAAGCCTCATCTTTCTTCCTCAGGGTGACTAGACGTTTTGAACTGCCATCCTTAGGGTTAGCAGCCCAGTAGGTCATCCAACAGTTTCAGATTAAGTTAGACTTTGTTTGTTTAGAAGCAAAAGCTTTAAGAAAATAACCCTGTAGAGCTATTACAAACAGCTCTGCATTCTTGCTGTGTGGTTAGGTGCTGCCTAATCGATTGCCACTCCTAGTGACCACGTGACCAGACCACGTGACAGGGAAGAACTGCCTCAGAAGTTTGCTTAACTATGATCATTAGAGTAGCAGATGGCGAACCCTGTCTCCCTCTGTGCCGCTGGGCAGGCTCAAACTGCCAACCTTTTGGCTAGCACCTGAGTGCTTAAACATTGTGCCACCAGGGCTCATTCAAAACCATTGCCATTGAATGGATTCTTATCCAAAGTGACCTTATAAGACAGAGGATTATGGTGAGCAGGCAAGAGCTTCAACCACATGCCACCAAATTGCCTTAAATATTCATCCCACTCCTACCACCATTGAGGTGACTCTGACTCATACTGACACTATAATATTCATTAAGTACCAATATTTTGTTTTCCATCTTTTAAAAGACAGGGAATGCATAAAGATCATTGGTGTGGTCAGAAGAGTGTGACCTTGTCTATTCCAAACAATATCAGAGAACAAAGCACTTGAGTTCCTAGTAGAGACGATGCCTCTATGTCCCCAGTACAAGTCACCACAAACAATGGACACTTCTTTCTAGACAAGAGTACAATAGGTCTCATAGCCTAGAATCTGAGGGGCGTTTTTCAAGGTTGAGGAGGAGTCCCCTAAATGAAATGGATTGACACCGGAGCTGCAACCATGGGCTCCAGCGAAAGAACAGTTGTGAGGGTGGCGCAGGATGGGGCAGTGTTTCTTTCTGTTGTGCAGGCTTGGAACCAGCCCAAAGGCACCGAACAACAGGAGTCCTCTGGGTGGTGAAATGGTTAATGCATGTGGCTGCTAACCGAAAGGTTAGAGATGTAAGTCCTTGTCGGAAGAAAGGCCAAGGGATCTACATCTGAAAAATCAGCCATTAAAACCCAGTTCTACTCTGATTGATACTCAGGTGGTCGTGTCAGTGGTGACTGGACTGGTTACTTACTAAAGCTTGCATCTTCTCCTGTGACTAGGACAGAAAGCAATGGATGCAATGCCAAGGTCATTAGGGGGATTAGTAATCAGCTGAATGATTATCATTCGTGTCATGCATGCATGCCAACTGAGAGGTAGTTCTGTAGTATTACACCCAGGGAGCTGTTTTGCATCTTTTTGGGAACAAGACTGGGAGAAACAGGAGAAAATAGTGAGAGAGGAAAGGGGGTGATAGTTAGCCACTCCATCCTTGACCAGGTCCTGTGCAGTGTTTATGACAATTTGGAAGATGGTACAGAGCGCAAGATCATCAAAACTGCAGGTGATGCCAATCAGGAAGGTTACTGGGATGCAACAAGCCCTTGCCCAGAGCAGGGTACTAGGCTAAATACAACAAGATGAAACATACCTGGGATGCATGTAAGCTTCTATGGGTCCCTGGCTCCCAAAAATCAATTGTGCAAGTTAAGATGAGCGAGGCATGAATTAGCTGTAACACACGACAGATAAAAATCCCAAAAAACTACGCGTTTGAATTGACTGTAAACTCAATGGCAATGGGGCCAAATAATCATTTAATGGGATCTGGGGCTATAACAAGGGAGGTGATGATTTTTCTTTCCTCTGAACTACTCGGACTACATCTGGAAAATCTTGTCCAGTGTAGGCTTTATGTTTTATGGAGGATGTAGGGAAAATGTCCAGAGGATGCTCGGGACAGTGAAAGCCTGCATGTCTTGTTGGAAGAGGGAGACAGGAAGGGCATGCGTGCTCTCTTCAGAGGCTGAAAATAAGTAGAAATGGGAGCAGAGACAACTGTAGGATTGACATAAGGAAGAGCTTTCTAACAAACCTTTTGAAAGGGGAAATGGGCCACTCTGGAAGGGGGTGGCGTTTCTTTCCATGGTCCTTTGGCATGCGCTGAGGGCTACTGCAACAGAGTGAAATAAGAGGGACCCCCACTAGCTATAGGAGTTCTGGTGGCTGGTGGGGGAAAGACAAGGCTTTCTACTCCAGTCAAGAGTTCCAGACTTGGAAACCCACAGGGGCAGCTGTACCCTGCTCTGTAGGGTCACTAGGAGTCGAAACAAACTCGATGGCAGTGAGTTGGGGCTTTGGTTGCTGGTTTAGTGGTACCTGTTGAGCCGCTAGCCACAAGAGCAACACGTTGAAACCAGCTGCTCAATGGGAGTAAGACCAAACTTTCTACTCCCATAAAGAGTTATTGTCTCAGACACCGCAGAGGCAGTTCAGTCCTGGGCTACAGGGTTGTTATGAGTTGATAACCGTGAGTTTGGGTTTTGTGAGTTTTCACTCCGTGCATGCTTTCTGGATATAACCTGAAACCCCAGCGGCGGGTTGGTTATACTTGGGGCTGCTAATTGCAAGCTTAGCAGTTTGAAACCCCATCCTCTTCATAAGAGAAAGATGAGGCTTTCTGCTCCTGGAAAGATATGTACCCTCAGAAACCCAAAGGACCGGTTCTATTTTGTCTTAGAAGGTCTCTCTGAGTCACAATCTACTCGATGGCAGTGGTTTGGATTTTATACATTCTTGAAGATGTTATCATGTGGCAGACATCACATTAAGGCAGTAGTTCTCAACCTTCCTAATGCTGTGACCTTCATGTTGTGGTGACCCCCTGACCATAAAATTATTTTCATTGCTACTTCATAACTCTAATATTGCCGTTGTTATGAATTAGGCGACCCCTGTGAAAGGGTCGTTCGACCCCCCCAAAGGGGTCACGACCCACAGGTTGAGAACCGCTGTACTAAGGCATTAGGGATGTCAAGACATAGTGCTTTCCATATATAAGACAGATCAGTGTCACCTCTCCACCAGACATGTACATCTCTGGATATGCGCCAAGCAAAGGCAGCAGTGGAAAGGGGGAAAGACATTATACATAAACGTTGCTGCTCAGGAGCAGATGAATTCTGAGTAGGCACAGCAGAAGGATGAGTGGGGCAGGAAAATTATTCTGATGGCAGTGTGAGAAAATACACTGAAGTTGGGGAAAACTGGTCAACAAGGGAGACTCGTTAGTCATTTCCAGTCCTGAAGTCCATGCTTTTATGGGTTGATGGAAAATGTGGATTTTTTTATTAATAGTAAATGTGAATTTATTTGGTATGAAAAATGTTTGAGGGGAATACCCTAGGGGGCATAGTAGGTTATGAGTTAGGCTGTTAACCATCAGGTCATCAGTTTGAAATCACTTACCACCACTCTGAGGGAAAAAGATGAGATTTTCTGCTCCCATAAAGATTTACAACCTTGAAAACATACAGGGGCAGTTCTACTCTGTCCTATAGGGTCTCCATGAGTTAGAATTGACTCGATGGCAATTTATATATTTTTTGAGTAATGAGAAAAGGTCACTGAGCTCTGCTGACACAGTGGATTAGGCATTGACATATTAACCACAGGGTCAGCAGTTCAAACCTACCAGCTGCTTCTTGAAAGAAAGATGAGACCTCTGCTTTCATAAAGATTTAATAGGGTCACTCAGAATTAACTTGATGGTGGTGAATTTGGCTGGTTTTTATAAAGCAAAAAGGGCAGCTCTGTATTTAGGCAAAGTGTGTGAAGTTGTGTGTGTCGCTCTATCAAAATGACTGGAGGAGTCCAGGTCATCGAAATCTAACCAGGACCAAGTCGAGACTGACCAAGGATATTGTCCAAGAAGAGTAACACTACAGAGCTGCTAAAGTCAGTCTGTCACCACTGGACAAACAATCCCTGCTTGTACTAAATGTAAATTCAAAGAACTGGAGATACATTGATGGAAGGTTTTCCAACCTATGGTAGTTACACAATTTCATGTCAGCTGGATAAGAATGCTGGGGTGGAATCAGGCCTGTCAGTCAGGTCACAGCCTGATCCCTCCTTGTGGGCGTGGCCTTCTCAGGAAGATTCTGGGAAGCTCCCATCTTCCTCCCTGGAGACTGGACACACTTTCTGTTTGCTACACACACACGCCTGTTGACAAGCCACAGGGAGCCACAATGATGGCAGCTGCTATAGTTTATTGTGCCAGCCTGGCCGATAAACACAAGTAGGATTAACTGAAGGACAGAGGGATAAATGGCTCGGTGAGCCTCACCTTGGTTGTTCTGTGCCTCAGTTTAAAGGGGTACACTACCTGTGGGATGCCTAGCCTGTGGACTGTGTCGCTGTAAGTTGAGGTCCCTTTAAGCCCACATGATTGGAATGTTTATCTCTGGACAGTTGATGACAGTTGGGGACCTGCCTTGCTGTTTGCTGCCTGGGTATATATAGCCCAGCTCTTTCTACAGAAGGGGACTGGCACCTGGCAGCTCTCAAAACTTGAAGGACTGCTAGTGTCTCACTGCTTTATAATTTAACTGTTAATTTATTGAATTATCTATCTGTATATTATTTAACGGTTTATTTCTTGAATTATATATCTATCTTTATAAATATATTTATATATAATTACTAGCAATCTGGTTTGTCTCTCTAGAGAACCCTGTCCAATACAGCAGCCAAAGCCCTGGAGTTACATCCACTGTCACTGGATCCACAGGATTGTCCACCCACCAGCCTGTGATCTGTCTGCATTTGGCATCATTACATATGCTGTGTGAGTCTAAAGAGGAATTCATGGGCTACTATCAGACTTAAGGGCTAATATTGAATTTATGGACTTGATCTAGACTAGACTGGGATGTTTTATGGATACATAATTACTTCTTGATATAAAGTTCTTTTTTACATATATATGACTGTTAATTAATTTGTTTCTTTAGTCAACCCAGACTAGCACACAGCCCCTGAAGCTCTCAAAGACACCCGAGAAAGCCACCTGACATTGACAGCTGACCTAGTACAGAGTGTATGCTCTTTCATTGTAATAGGCCAACAAGCCCATTTGTTCTTGGTGGTCTTGGACCAGCGGCATTGACACATCATTACATATTGTGTCTCTAGCTTTTGTCTGAGGGGTTCAAAGTGTCTCTGGCATTTTCAAGTGGAATATTGCACACCACTGGGCATATCCCCTTCGCCCAGGTGATGCATTCCAAGAATCAGCAGCTGCAGTGACGATCCCTGATCTCACTCCCTTGCAATGACCCATCCTCTGATATTCTATTGCACATCATTCTGATTTCCTTTGACAATGGTCCCCCAGTCGATTGTGAGCTCATGGACGGCAAAGGTTTTACTCATCTTTGCATTCTCAGCATCTAATGTATTAACATGTAGGACGTATTCAATAAAAAGTTAATTAAATGAATAAATGATCAAATGAAATAATGATTATGTTAGACTTAGAAGGGACCTAGAGCATTATTTTCACAGTCAGGATGCTCAAAATTCAGGTTGAACAGGTAATAAGCAGACAGAGGGCCGTGGCCATCTGGAAAGTACATGCTCCATCAGTCCCCGTAGTTTATTACCAGGAAGGAATATAGGTCCACTGTGGCAAGACTGTCTCAATTTTAAAGAAGAGCAAGATATCACCCAATTTTAAATATTTTAAAGCACTGAGCCTAATAAAATATGTCTGTGGGCCAAATTTAGTCTAGACTGCCAGTTTGTAATTTCTGGTCTTGGCCAACCCCTAATTATATATATATAAAGGACATTTTGGTATAGAGCATCGGTTCTCAACCTGTGGGCCTCAACCCCTTTGGGGGTAAAATGATCCTTTCACAGGGCTCACCTAAGACCATTGGAAAACACATATTTCCGATGGTCTTAGGAACTGAGACACTGCTCCTCTATCCGTCCCCAGGCGGGTCCGCCCACATGCAGATACACTCACATATGAGTACCCGGTGTGAAGACTGTTACTCATGCTACACCATGCTCCTAGACAAAATTTCATTTATTTGTAATTAGAAATAAATATTTCACAATATACAATTACATATTATTTTGTGATTAATCATGATGCTTTAATTATGTTCACTTTGTAACAAAGGAAATACATCCTGTCTATCAGATATTTACATTATGATTCATAACAGTAGCAAAATTACAGTTATGAAGAAACGATGAAAATAATTTTAAGGTTGGAGTCACCACATGAGGAACTGTATTAAAGCGTCACGGCATTAGGAAGGTTAAGAACCACTGGTGTAGCCGGATTAGAGATGGATGTGCCTGAGGTCACTCAGTCATCAGTTACAGAACCTACTGAAAACTAAATCTTATCTACTAAACCTAAGACCACATCCTATCTGCGGATTCTGTTCTGAGGGCAAGGTAATCAAACCTTAACCTTCTACTCAAGAAAAAGTACAAGTGTTTGTGGTGAGGGAGACTAATCTAGTCTAATTCACTGTCATTGAGTCAATTCCAATTCATAGTGACTCTACTGGACAAGCTAGAGCTGCCCTCTGGATTTCTGAGACAGTAAATATGGGAATAGAAGTCTCATTCTCTCACGGAACAGCTGGTGGTGTTTTTGAACTGCTGTCCTTGCCATTAGCAGCCAAATGCATAACCCACTTTGCCACCAGGGGTGAGCGAAAGCAGGAGTAAAACCTTAGTGAGGTTTGTGGCGAATCATTCCATGTGTCAGATAAGATTCCTGAACAAGTCTTATGTATGAGTCCCTTTTCCAATACTCCCTCTATGTTTCCTTACCATTGGGAATTTTACTTGTATATATTTAAATGTGAGCTTTATTTTTATTAATGGAATACATACATTTTTTAAAATTTTACCAAAGGCTTAAAATGAAATTAGCAGTCTAGAGTGTCCCTTTTCATCACTCTTCAGTCTTGTTCCTAGATGCAACTACTTCTAATTCTTTGGGCTCATTCTCCTTCCATATTTCTAAATAAAAATTCACACTTCTATGTCTCTGATTTTCCATTTTAGTTCTTGTCTATTGGTTTCACATGGATGGACAAGGAAGACCCAGTTTCCTTAGAGCCATCTCCCCTTAAATTCACCCACTTCCACATACTACTTCTCATTTCCACTGCAGCTAATAATCTCCTTGTCTGTTATCTACTATTACATAACACACTGTCTACAATGCATTAGTTGCTTACAACACTAATTAGCATTTATTATCTCTGATACCTAGGTCGAGAACTCAGGAGAAGCTTGGCTGGGTGGATCTCCCTCAGGGTCGTTCAGGAATCAAGATGTCAGCTGGGCCACAGCTCTCTGAAGGCTTGACTGAAGCTGGAAGATCTGCTTTCAACGTGGTTCATATGGTGCTAGCTATTGGTGGGAGACCCGCGTGAGCCCCTCCAGCCTGAGTGTCCTCGTCTCCAGGGAAAGATCGAGGCAAAGCCACAATGCTTTGATGACTTAGCCTCAGAAGTCACATACCATCATTTTTACAATCTCCTGTTCAGTGGGGAAGGGGAGAGGACGACAAATGGGCCTGAGTATATTTATGGCCATCTGACAGACCAGCTAATATGGTTTGTTCTTTTCTATGTTTGACTTTATTTGTGTAAGACAGTGGATATGCTCTTATTACATTTAGTCACAATGACTAAATCTGAGTCTAGATTTTACTGTTGTTACTTTAAGACATTCCTCCTATGGACTTTGGACATGCTTCTGAGCCGACCTGTACTGTTTACTCTTAAGGACTAAGGCCCAGTTATTGCCCTAGGACTTTTTCAATCTGAGAATTCCGGGAGCTCCCGTGTCTTCTTTCCCGTATTAGATATGCTGTTTTCTGGGTTGTTCCATGTTCCCTTTCCTGATTTGTGCCTTCATTTTATTGAAGTGTAGCCCTGTAGTCGCTTTCTAGAAAAGGGCGCCCAAGAGGTAAATTGATTGAGACTTTCTGTGTCTTGACTCATGGTTGATTGTTAAGTTTGGCTGAGTGTAGAAATCTAATTTAAAGATAATTTTACTTCAGAATTTTGTCGTTTCCTATGCTATTAATAATTCCAAAGAAATTCTAATTCCTGATACTTGGTAACCAAGTTTTTAACCACCTCTGGGAAAAAAGACTTTTTTCCTTGGTTCATGGTGATGTACCTTACTGGAGGTCTTTTTAAATGCATGTTTTTCCTGTTTTGACCTGGTAACACATATTGTGGTCGTTACATAATTTCATGTCAACTTGAAAATGTATAAAAGTGTAGGGGTGGTAGTTAACCTGTCAATCAGGCCACAGCCAGATAGTGCCTCCTTGTGGGCGTGGCCTTCTCATAAGGAGGGCCCTGGGAGCCTCCCCTTCTCTCTCTGCCTTCACCTTCCTGCTGGCTGACCCTGGTTGCTGCCAGATCCCTGCAGATGCATGCACTGCCATTGGATCCACAAGACTGCACCCACTGGCCTGTGATCTTCCTTCATTCTGCATCATCGTATGTGGCCGTGCGAGTCTAGAGAGGGACTTAAGAACCAGTATCAGACTTAAGGACCTGATTAGATCTGGGCTGGGATGCTTTCTCAATATATAATGACTTCTTGATATAAAGTTCATTCTTACACATGTATGAGTGTCACTGGGCTTGCTTCTCTAGTCAACCCAGCGGAACACACATGCACCCTTCTGCGCTAGGTCATTGTCTTGTATCATTTATTTGATGATTTTCTTCCCTTTCATTGTCTCTGTTACCTACATCTAAAATTGTTGTTAATGAATCTTCTAATGTTCTTGGTTTTCTAAATCTCTTTTTGATTGATTTCCTTGGGGGATTTCCATCAATTTTATTTTATAGCCCTTCTATTGAGACTTTTACTTCTGATATCATACTTTTAAATTCTCAGCGGTTCTTCCCCTCGTTCTCTGGATGTTCTTTTTAAAAATAATGGCACCCTGATCATGTTTCATGACTTCAACATAATCCAATATCTCCTATTCATTATTATTTCCTTGTTTGAAGTTACTTTTATTCTCTAGTTTTCTCTGAGTTCCTTTTTGATTCACTGTGTTTGTTTCATCTGGGCTTTTACCCATGGGAGCTTCATCAGATGTCTGATAGGCCTCAGATGCCTGATCTTATGTAAAAGTGAGGCACTAAAATAAAATAAATAAGCAAAGAACTAACATTCTGATTCTATACTTTTGTTTTGTTTTTATGAAAGGTGGAGTTTCTTAAGTGTTGGGCTTTCCAGAGGTGGTTTAAAAATCAGGTCTTGGAGTATCAGGAATTAGAATGTCTTTGGAATCAGGTAAGGATCCAGCTATTAACCTTATTTGTATGGAAATATGGATGGTCATGTTGATGGCAAGTTTTATGAGAGAGGAATTCTCCAGATGACTTCCTGATAGATTCACAGCAGTCTGAGATCCAAATAGAAAAAGAGTGTGGAAGAGGGTTGAAATCACTATGTAGATTCGTTCCCGGTTCTGTTACCTACCTCTCTTATCCCGAACTGTGCCTAGCGCACCCAAGTCCTTTCTAGTTCCACATCTGCAATAGAGAAATCTCAAATGTTCTCCTGAGAATAGCTAATCTTCTAAAGAGGTAGGGTTTGGGGTGGGACCATTCAGTCTCAGCTAAGGCTCCCGTTTGCAATCCCTCCCATACTACCATCTTCAAAGGTACCTCTGGTGACCTCTCCAGGTTTCTGTGAGGGGAACTCCCGTTTCCTTGTTAGTGTTCCCTTCCTGAAGACTAGGTTTTGTGAGGTCTGCTCAATCATTTCCTCCTTGTCCTTTGTATTCTAGCCCAGCAAACAGCTTTGTTTGCATTTCTCCTCTGCTGCCTTTCACAATTGGTGCCTTGTTTGCATCACTTTAGAGGGTCCTCTACGAAGAGCAGAGATAAAGGCATGTTTCATCCACCATGTGTAACAGGAAGTCACCTAAGAAATTCAGATTTTATTTTTTCATGCCTGTTAGTCCAAGCCTCATCTTGACTAAGTGGGAACAAGGAGAGTGATCAGTCTGCCACATCCCGTGCTGTTAACAGTCTTACTGAAGCAGCCACAGACTCAAAAGGGAAACAGGAAGTCAAGAGTTTTCTCTCGATTAACCTTATTTGTATGGAAATACATCTGATCTAGCTGTGACTGCTCCAAAACGGAACAAGTGATATTCTAATACTTTCATCATATTTCCCAATTTTGTGGAAAGACTCTTGTGTCAACAGTTTGAATATGTTAAGCCAGGTCTAATTTCTTTTCAATTGTGTGCCTATCCACACAGCTGAGCTGCCCTTACTAATCTGTGCAATTATACCTACACGAGTATAATGCTAGATTGGATTGAATCAGGAGAAATCTTGCACTATTCCTTACGAAGTAAATGTCTAGTATTGTCGGTAATAATAGGTGTGTGGTACATACTACCAGACTGAATCTGGATAAAGAATTTCTATTACTGACAGTGGTGGCATGATGATGGAGCTGGGGTGGTGTTGACACACATTGGGATGATAGTATGATAACCTCAAGGCCAGTGGTTCAAACCTAGCAGCCGTTCCAAGGGAGAAACATGAGACTGTCTGCTCCAATAAGGATTTAGTTTCAGAAACCCTATATAGGGCTGCTATATGTTGTAACCAACTTAATGGCACGGGGTTTAGTTTCTTATTACGATTTGTATAATTCCTTATTATACGATCTACATTTGAGAAGAGCCACCATTGATAAAATATGCCACAATTCTGGTGTCTACTTGTGGTGCTGCCGAAGCTTCTAATGGTCCTTATGGAGTCAGACATGAATAAAGTCAGATCATCGTCATGGTGTGACTGAAAGAGGCTAAATCTATTTTTCATGGTGGTCCTTCCACTCTATCTAAAGATCAGGTTTGACTGAATATGTAAATTAGATAAATACAATTATGTTCACTTATCAGTAGATGGTCTTTGTTGCAAAGCACAGTCCTGGGAGTTCTGAAGAACACAAAGGTCTTTCTTTCTCATTTCTTTCTCTAAGAAATTACCAGTAGGATTAACAAGCAGAGGGCATGCTTATGGTGGGTTGTAAGAGGGGAAACATTAGAATAGGAAGCAATGACTACGGAGAGATAGGCTCATGGCACATCGTCTTTATCCTGCTCCAAGGATCTAGCTCAGGGCACAGATATTTGCCTGCTCCTGGCTATAGTCCCCATTGGAGACATGGGCCTAGTGTATGTATCTCACTTTCTCTGACAGTTTCCACAATGTCTGGCACATTTAATAAGTGTCTATTGAATGAAACAATGAATGAGTGAATTAACTCATGAAGAGGTTGGAGCTGACTGAGTCTCATATACATAAGAATCAGATAGACAAATATTCTCAATGACCAGATCAATGCCACATATCTGTCTGTCTGTCTGTCTATCTATCTAAAAGATTGATTTACTTCAAAGAATTAAGTTATACAATTATGGCAGCTGGACTATCCAAAATCCATGGGACAGGTAGCAGACTGGAGATTTCTGCAAGCTTCCAAGTTTCTTAGTTCAGGCAATAGAAAGAGCACAGTGCCCAAGGAAATGACTCTGCTTAAATGTCTATGTAAAGTCTGAAGGCTTTAACCTAAGGAACTCTCCTGTCAACGGATTGCCATCACATCAGGTTGACTATGAAAGATGAGCACCTTACATTGTATTAGATTACATTGTAGAACAGCAACTAGTCTAGTGCTTGGCAATGCCATTGGGAACCATAGCCTCCAAATTGGCACCTGAAGACAAGTAGCACAGCAAACAAGGCAGGAAATTCTAGTTGGGGGGTGTCAGGAGTAGCTCAGAACGAACCTCACTGCAGTAACCAGTGGGTAAGCAGTGGGAGCCAGTCTGGAAGGGGAGGCTGGGAGCCAACCATTGAAGAATGTGAAGAGCCGTTCCTGAGGTTACGGCTTTACCCTCTTAAAAAAGGTGAACCATTGGCATATATAGTACAAGAAAGGCATTTGGTGGAAGGAAGCGATTAGAAAAATTAACTTGCCAGACTTAAGCACAATGAATAGGTGGGGTAAAGATGCTAGAGCCAGAGAGGACAGGTAGAGAGTTATTGCTCATTAATCATATAAATGAAAAAGGCTGCCAGCCCGGACAGGATGGTTGGTAGTAGGAAAGAGAAAGACAAAATAATTGCAATGCAACGAAAGAAAATAAGGTAAAAATAGGAAAGAATAACTACTAAAGTGAAACCTCATTTAAAAATTCTGTAGATACACTAGGTTAGGAAGCTTTGTTCATTCATATTTCAGCAGCTTTTACAATATGAATCCTTGTTTTGATTTGATTGAAAATTAGAGCAAGATGTGAGAAGAGCCAGTAAATTCATGCTTCAACCCAACACATTGAGGTTAAGGGACAAAAAAGCTTGTTTCCATGATGAAATTGAAGCCTTGCTACATCAGCTTCTCTGCCTCTGCCTGAGCCCTGGTGAGCCCACAGGCAGATTTGAACTTCCTCCAAGAGCCCAGTCTAATCAATGGAGTGGCAGAGGCAATTTTGGAGGACAGTCCTTACCTACAGCCTTAGAAACCACAGCATCCTCCTGTTCCAGACTTTGTCAGACCCCATACTTTAAAATAAATAAGAAAATCCAACCCTAAACACTGCCAACCAGTCTCAAACTATGTAGAATGATGATTACGTGGATTTCCTGGGGAAACATTGAAAATCAGTGTTTTTGCGTTGAAGGAAGAACTAGAGTGGTTTTTGTCACTCCTGATTCTCATGAATTTTTTTATTGCCTACTCCTGTTTTAATTACATGTTTCTAGGTAATTACTCAAGTTACACTTGTCCAGTGAAATAAATAATTAGAAAGTAAAGAGAGGCACAAGGAGAAAACAAAAAATAGTCCACCCCTTGGTTGCATGGACCCATGGTTTTGCCAAAATTCATTAAAAAGGTATAATTGTTATGTAAATGGTATCTCAATAAAGTTGATTTTTAAAATTTCACCACTATCAACATTGAGATTTGTTTTTATCCAAGACTTTTCAAAAGATTTATGGAAAAATTCCAAACTCTTTTAATTACATTTCTCCATGAACTTTGTGAATCTCCCTCATGTCGATGCTGTTGATTTTGATAAAGTGCCGTCAAGTTGACTCCAGCTCATAGCTGCCTTGTTGGAACAGAATGAAACGCTGCCTGGTGCTGCGCCATGTTCACAGTCATTGCTAGGTTTGAGCCGACTGTCACAGGACTGTGTTCATCCACCTTGTTGAAGGCCTTCCTCCTCTTAGATGACCCCTACCAAGCATGACCTCCTTCTCTAGCCATCGGTCCTACTTGATACCACGCCCAGAGTAAGCAGAACCAAGTCTCATCATCCTCACTTCTCAGGAGCATCCTGGCTGTACTTTCTCCAAGATCACTTTGTTTGACATGCGTACTTTTTAATGTGGAGGCAACAGCATGATTAACCTTGTGTACCAGAACTGCTCTGAGAGAGCAGTCAGGATGCTATCGTGCTTATAATAAGCACTGTCGAAAACTTACCAAGATAGAAAGGGTAAAGGGTAACATCAAGATTGCCGTACTTCCATGCTTTTTGATTAATTTTCTGTTTGAAATTAACCACAAAATGATGCAACGGTTAATACTATGTCCTGCTGTAGATTCGGCACCTTTCCATTTAATATTCTTTTTTGTTCCTTATTCAGTCCAACGATTAAAGCTGGCCTTAAATTTTAGCACTTCTATGGTGCTTCATAACTTAATTTTTTGAACAGGTTAAATCAACAGTATATCTATTCCCCAAATTTAACAGGATGTTGAATTAACTCATGTCCTTTGTGTTCGAATATGACTCTACTCCTGGCGATCACTGATCATGTGTGCAAGCTAAAAAGAGATGTAAATGACCTTCTCATTTCCATGCTGTAATCAAAAGAGAGCTGGGCTAATTTTCCAACTTGTCTCCAAGATCTTGCTTTTATCTCTTAGCCTAAGAATCATGTCACAGCTCTGCCACAACTGTGAGTGATGGTGATAATAACAGTAATATGACACTATCAACAATAATGCAATAGTAGGAGATCTAATAACCAATGTTCCTGTTGGGTCTTCTATCAAAAACCCTGCAAGGTGGGCAGGGATATTATTGCTCCTATTTTCTAAGCACAGAATGCCAAGGTCATCTATCTCCCACTGTTTCCAGAAATATATACATTAAAGGTGAAAACAGGCTCTTTAGCTCATCTTAAATATTAGTCAAATAATGCCTCTGACAAGTAGTAATTTGGTGTTTGGAAGCTGATTGGTTTTCTCCTGTTTCTGTCTGCACATGCAGGTAGCTCAGTACATGAAAAAAGAAAGAAAGAAAGAAAGAAACCAAAGGTACAGCTCCTATTTTCCTACTCATTTTTTTTCTTCATATGGATTTTAATGGAGATTTTATTCCAAATCTTGCACAAACAGAAATACAGCGTTAAAGGAAGATGAATTTATTTTGACCTTTGCTGAAAATGCACTGTGAAACAAAGCACTTAGACATTTCTAGCCTGTTAGACACTCACATTACCCACTTCATGCAGATAAGAAAGTCCTTCCCAGCAAAAGCCATGTTTGCAAGTAGAGCGGGTTACAGAGCACTCAACTGCAAAGCCAGCTAGCACGTTCTCCCCTGTGAGTCTGCTGTGGTCGCCTTCATGCAGCCAAGAGCTAGAGAAATTAGGGAAGCATCTGAAATGTTACATTCAAGCCACGGAGGATGACACTTTTTAGATGAGTTTAGGATATTTGCAACAAAAAGGTTTGGGAAAACCCCATTCTTTATTAGAAAGAAGATGGAGTGCTTCCCGTTGCTTTAAACCATATCCCCACCTCCCACCTACAAAGAAGGGTTGGTTGTTTGTTTGTTTTTTGCATTGTTGTGATTAGCTTCAACGATATTACCTTACTAATGTTCCTGTCCCCTCAAAAGAAAATACCCTAGTCTGCACGATCAGAAGTGAGTACTTAGTGCCTGTAGTTTCCTTTTTGCCAGCATCTTTCCCTCAGCCATAAGCCACTGACTCCAGAGCGAGCCCCACCATCCCGCTGCTGTGTCAGAGTTGAGATGTTAAAACCACAGCAGCATGAAACTTTAAAATCCCTGATGCGTGATGAATGGGTGCTGGGCAAAGCAGCTGAAAATCTATGCTTTTGCTTCTCTTTAAACACTTTACATTGACAGCGCCATAGATCAAACATTTTTACTGAGTGGAGAAGCTTTGGCAATTTAGCTTAAACAAGTGCACAGTTCCCATCATCTCAAGACCTTACCCCTCCACAATTACCCCTACCACCTGGCCGATTGGGACATTTCTCAATGAGAGCAGGGAGAGAGTGTGTGCGTGCGTGTGTGTGTGTGTGTGTGTGTGTGCGCGCGCGCGCTTGCGCAACCGAGCTAGTGTAAAACACCACGCAATTTCCCCCATTTACCCCCGTCTTGCACACACAGACACACACACACGCACGCATACGCACACACGCACTGAGGCGCAGGGGCCTGAGGGAGCCTCGAGCTCCTACCCGAGGCTCCATCCCAGCGTGGAGCATGCGCAGTGGTCTCGCCTCCGCCCAAGCCCATCACAGCCAACCCCCCTCCCCCCGCACCTTTCTGCTTCCTCTTCTTCCTCCTCTCGCGCCCCACCCCCACCTGGAGCTGCGAAGTGGGCGCGCTGCCCATTCAGGCGTTCAGCGTCAGCTCCTCAGGGATCAGCAGGCAAAGTCACAGTCTGCACAAACAGAGCTTTCAAATTCATAAAATTCATAGGATTTTTCACAAATGAATGAACACAATTTTCTACCAATTTCCTCATTATGCAAATATGCAAAATATCAAATTTAGGCCAATTAGGGTCCTCCACAGTCCCAAATTCACCCGTTTAAGCCATAATTGCAGAAACTATCAAATAATTACGGTCGCTAATTGGAAATATTTGTGACAGATACAACAAATTCTTGCACAAATTACATTTCATTCGAGGAACCACTGCGCGCCACTGAAATTTTATCGAAGTCTAATTTAACTTACATAATGAGTTGAATTGAGTACTTGTTATCAAATTTGAGCAATTCATAGCCCCGTAATGTGGAATGATCAAATAAATTAAAAGGGAATTTATTCAATATTTTGTTGTGATCCTTTTCTCGGAACCATTGCTATTTTGTAGGGAATTTCCTCCTCCCGCGGCCCGGGGTGGCGGCCTGGTGTCACTGGAGGCCGGCGGCGCGGGCGTGGGCGGGGCGGGGAGCGGGGCGCCGACCGCAGCACCTTCGGCCCGGCCCGCCGCCCCCGCCGCCTCTGTGCCCGGCGCAGCCCGCCGGCGCCCCGCTCGGCTCCGCTGCGCTCCGCTCCTAACGCGCTGGGCCGAAGGAGGCCCGCTCGGCCCCTTTGCTTTGTTTTCTATAATTGCATGGAGGGGGCAGCGAACACTTCCGGGTGAAGCGAGGGGGAGCCCTAGAAATGATTTGATTTCTGGAAATGTAAACACACATATGCATGTGTACACAGGCCTCTACTCCCACTCCTTCCACGCGCACTCCCACTCCTTCCACGCGCGACGCACACGGGCACACGCTACACCCAGCACATGCCCCGCATGGACACATGATCGCACACACGCCGCACAGTCTCTTTGCACACGCACCCATACGCCATGGACACACTTTCACTTACAAATGCGTGTGCATACCCAGCCACCCGTGCTACACACAGGTCCGAAGTAGCCATGGCAGCCAGGGTGGGTGGAAGCTCCAGGCCCCCAAGGGTTAACTGCTGGGCGAGGGTCCCAGGAGGATAGCTTCTGCACAGCCTCTCTTACACACAACACACAGGCACCTTGGTGGCCTTTGTGTTTGCCCTCATGAACGGCCCAATCGAGGGTAATTAATGTCACCTTAAGCCGGAGTCCACTCGGGCCCCCTCGCGTGGCAGTCCAGGGACCACCCTCTCCCGAAGGTCAGCCTCCGGGAGAGGGCATTCATTTTCCCTTTGCACAGGAGCGCGCACACACTCAACGAACACATTTTTTTTCTTTCAACTGCCTTGTGGCCTCGTTGGCGGATTATAAATGTCTCCTTCTCCCTGTGATTTGTTTAATCCGTGGAAATGGTGCTGGTCCTATGTAAACAAGCCAAGTGCGGAATGAAGGCAGTCACCCATGCGTGGCCAGCCTGCCTATTTGTCAGAAAACCTTCATAAATACTGAGCCGGGGCTGGGCAAGGATGTGATGTCTCCATTTTTGCCAGCAAAGGGCACGAGGAAGACAAAGCGAGGCACGGCTGCATGTAACCTTTAAGGGACAGATAGTCTGGGAGCTGGGAGGCCCGTGAAACTCCAGAGCTAATTCAGTGCCAGAGGATGAGGGATTGCGGGCCCAAGTCCCAACGCATCTGCAGGGCTGGAGCTGGGGGCGAAGGGCAGGGGGCGGCGAAGGCAAGGCAAGGTCCTGGTGTTTTTCTACCTGGGAGCACACATCTCCCCACCTGAGTAGGGAAGGTAAGGCCTTACCATCTGGCTGGAGGTGCCCCTTGAGAAGCGAATCTCAGACACAGGCATATCTCCAGGTGGACTACCCCCTGCATACCCCTCTGGAGAGTTCACATTCAACTTCACTTGGGTCCAGTCAAATCAGTCTCTTGCAGCTAGGGATGGGTCAACACTGTAGGGCAATCACTCTCTCACCAAGCGCCCAGCGGTGACCTGCCCAAACTGCCCTCCCTGGGCATGTGGCCTGCTTCCAACCTATTCCTTTTTTTTCTCCTTTTTAAAGAACAATGCATATGTGGTTAATTACACACTCCTAACAAAAGCAGTAATTACTGCCCATAATTATCGCGGTCCTTATTTAGAAAAGGAGGCAAAAAATGTGAGAAACTGTGGAGTATTAAAACATGAAAGCAGCTATTAATCAAACCTTTACACCTTCCTTAACTCAGGCGTAATGGTGGGTATTATCATAAATCTACTCTGATAGTAACACAAGAATAATGAGTTCAGTAATGATAGCGATGATGATCATAATGATTTTAACCAACAAAGAATGGTGTAGATTTATTGCTAATAATGTGGTACAGGAACCTCTTTCATTAAAGTCACCTATGTGTGTTCTCACTGGGGTAACGAGTGTATGTGTGTGTTTGTGTGCATGTGTGTGTGTGTGTGCCACCTTCTGACTGTGGCTAAGAATCAAAGCTAATTACTTGCAGGGCCTGACCTCCCCTCTACAAAGCCTCTATCTGAGTAACTGTCTGACCTCAGGGTCCTCCCTTTTGCCTAGAAGAGTCAAGAATGTGCAGAGATAGGTTGGGGGTGGTGGTGTTGACTATAAGAATAGATGGGAGAATGCAATGGGGATGTGATTGCCCCTCCCCACCAAGTTGGAGAGAAAGCAGCATTTCTAGAGCAGACCTCTGCACCCCTGCAGTCTCTTCTTTCCAGGTAAATTCACTCTGGGGGAGTAGAAGGTGGGGACACTCTGGAGGGGCCTGGTTGGCCTGGGGCTGAGTGATGCCCTGAAAAGGGGAGGAGGGTAAGGATTCTATCTCCTTCCCTTCCACTGTAAGCAACCCCCAGAGAGCTAGAGCCTGGACTGCTGGAGACATGACGATTGTAAAGGATAATAGACTTAGAGACCCTTAGTGACATGGATGGGTTGGGGACAGCCAGGTGGAAAACAGATGAAACTGAGGGAATGTTCAGCTCACATGAATTAATACGTCTTAATTTTTAAAAAATGAACTTAAACCTGGTATTTGCCCTTGGCAGAGAAGCAAGAAAACCCCTCTCAGTGAAGATCTGGTTTCCCTGTAAATCCACCGCCTCGCTGGGGGACACCTTTCTCTCCTTCTGAAGGAAGGGGGAACATGAAGGAAGGTCTAGGTGCAAGATGGGAAATGTGCCCCCTTGGTGTTCAGCTCTCAGCCAATTAGAACCCTTGTTTAAGGTTTTAAAAGGAGGGTCTGCAAACGTGGCCTCCCCAGCGCCCCCATCTGAACTGTCATTACCCTTTGTGAAGTTCCTACTCAAGAAGAAGGATAAAGGAGGAGGACCCCTGAAAATCTGCAGACGCCTTTGGAGGGGCGGGGTGCACCCACCAGAGTGAGGCTACTTTCCTAATGCCAAACTTTCCGGTTAATTGTACAAGCCTGTCCGTTATGGAGTATTGGATGCAGTGGTGACATAATGAGAACTTATACATAATAAATAATACATTTGTAGTATTTTAACCTCTACTACCAGTTATGAGGTCCATGTGTGGGCCAATTAACGACAGAGCGTTTTCTTTTTCTTTCTTTCTTTTAAATGTAGGCACTATAAACACATTGGTTTTAAATGTCCTAATTAGTAACTTGCTCATTAATTAACTTTCTGATTAATTGTGTAGCAATTTAATTTGTAGATGAGCCACTTAAAAAGTGATACCTTGTAATTCTTTCTTCTGTCTTTAAAATTCGACCGTAAAATGTGATTTTGTATCTGGCTGGCCTCTTAGTCCTGGAAATGCACTGCTTAATGGATGCTGGGCTTTTGGTCTAAAACTAAATTTTACTTCAGCTTTCGCTCTCTGGACTGGAGGTAGAGGGTGGAGGGGAGGGGAAAACAGAATCCTATAAATAAGAAGAGAACCTGAATAAAGGCCAAGAGTATGCGCTACCTTAAAGCCTGCACAATGTTCATTGCTTCGTAAAGCAAAGAAGAGAGCACTTGTGTATGACTTTCATCACAGCCAAGTCCCAAGCCCAATAAACCTTTTTAGGGAGAAAGAAATAATTTTTCAGAAACACGTACTGCGGCCTCCACACCCCTATCATGGGCAAGCCCAGGGGATAATTTAATGCAGTGGACAAAGGGCTAATAGCCCGTTTCTATAGAGGCCGCTTTGCTTTGGAACATCCCAGAGCTGTTCTATTAGCATCAGAAAGGGCGCCGGGCCCTGCTATTGTTGCCCGGGTGTGTCCCCGGTCCCATCCCGCAGAAAGCCTTTACCCTGACGGCAGATGATTCTCCAAGTGAATAGAGATGAAGGCAGGGATATTAAGTGACTCTATAAAACATCCCGGACACAATTGTGTGATTGATGGAGGACAAAGTGGGAACAGCAGGACACAGGATCCTGGGAGAAGCAGCCTTGTCAATTCGAGAAACCCATCTCTGGAAACAGCTTCTCCTGGAGGAGTTTGCAGTCTATTTGTATGAGTAATCAGCTGGGCCCCCTCTCTGTCAGCCCTGTTTACTCACTGATTTTCTCAACAAGACAACCATTGACACTGGATGGATGGGGCTAATCTGGCGCAGAACTGGCGGCTTCGCAGAGGCTACAGGTCGAAAATAGAGCGCGGTGCCAGCTTCACCTCGCCTAATCTAGCGGCTAATATTTATTAGAGCCAATTTATACCGCTGCTCTCTCAAAGAGCGAGGAAGGCCCGGGTGCAATTAATAACATGGGCAATAACCACAGACAAACAAATAAATAAGGGTCTGTGAACTGGTTGGTGGGTTTTAAAGGAAGGTGGAAAGCCTTGGGGTCGCTACCTGGAGCGGCAAGGAGAGAAAGTTAAGGTAGTTAGGAAGCTCCTGAAGAGGGCCTCTCTCCCTGGCCCCCTCGTCCCGTCTCTCCATGCAACAACCCGGTTGCAAAATGGCTTTGGAACCTGCAGACACATATACTCCCACGTTGCATCTAACAGAATTTATACACAGCCACCTGCCCTCGCCAGCAGAGGTGCGTGCGCACACCGCCCTTACAACTATCCCGTTTCTGCGCATCCCCGCCCGGCGCCGAGGGAAACCCAGATCGCGCGCCTTACGTCGGTCTCCTTCAGCAGCCGAACCCCGCAGCCACCGAGAAGGGTGGCTGGTGCTAGGCACCCGGGAGGCGAGGGACAGGAGAGGATGCGGATGGGGAACGACGGCGAAGAGCCCCCCAGATCTTGAAGGCCTCAGACCCCTCTAAAATCGATGGCCAGATTCTTGAGATCGGCTGGCTGCTAAAGATGCTCTCCGTTGATGAGCTGGCTGCGTTTGGGCGCTTCACAGCATTTGGCAGGGCCATGGGGGGGAGAGAGAGTGTGTGTGCTCCAGGGCTCATGGGGGGTCGGAAGAGGGGGAGACTGGGACGCGTGTCTAGGCGTTGGTAGAAGGACGTTGGACAGGACTGCTGCACCACAGCTGACCTCGCCAGCCACCGCCCGGGCCTACGAGTGGCAGGCTTTGAGAAAGGGAGCCCTTTCTTTGCCCCGGAGCCCTGGTCTCCCCACTCATCCGCCCCGACCCCCTCTGGGCCAGCGGGCGCCGGCGCCTGGCTAATTGCTCGGCTCCCTTCATGCACACATCTCCACTAATTTTACATTTCTCATTCTGCGGGTAGCTGGAAAGCGACTCCGGGAATACGGCTGCTTCTCTTAGCTACCGCATGAATACAGGGAGTGGTGGCCGTCCAGGCTGCCCTGGCCAGGGGTGGTGGTGGGGGTGGTAAATTAGCAGCTTGGCTGTATAATCAGGCCTTCGCCATTGAGGCCACAGTGCTGTACCCGTTAACCAGGTGAGCTCATCAGCTAATGGGCTGGGCGCTGTGACCGAGCTGCTAAGTTAGCAATTAAACTTCCCAAATATCATTCGACTGCAACGTGGTGTGTGTGTGTGTGTGTGTGTGTGTGTGTGTGTGTGTGTGTAAAACAGGACAGAGCAGGGTTACCCCCAGGCATTAAAAAATCCCAAAAGGACACGTTGGAAGAAGTGCTTTCTTTCTGCTCAGAAATACATGGAATGACATGATTAAAGCCAAGGTTTGAATTCTATTCTTCTGCAGCAGCGTACAGACCTTAGTAGCTAGGGTCGTACCATATGGTTCTTTTGCATCTGGGAAAGCGAATTTTCTGACCAGCCAGGTCCTCCAAAGGGAGCGAAGGACTATGGGTAAAATATATCATTGGATAGCATCTAATCCAAGGCAGGCAAATCTGGGAAATTATAGAGATTTGTCTCTTTGGGCCTATTGTTTCGATTTATTATTGTGTTAAGAGTTGGACTCACAGAGAAAAGGGCAGACCTTCGGGTAAAAGGTTACTTCCAGCCTGTCGCCCAGCCTGCAAGCACCAGACCCCCTGGCGGTAGCAGAGTGGCACCTCCACCTTGACCTGTCCAATAGAGACCTGGTTTTGCTGTCTGAGCGTAGCGAGTGTTTGGGGCTGGTTACCGACGCTCTAGGTGTAGGGTTGGAGATGCTAGCAAGAGTTCCTTTCCCTTCAAAAGTGCAGGTAATGAGCGAGACTTCCCTATGTGTGTACCAGCAGGTGTGTGGGCTAAACATGCAGTAGCATCTGGAACAGACGTGGAGAGAGCAAGACCGAGTGGATTTTTCTGAGTGTTACATGCCTAAATGGAAACATAACAGAAAATATTATTAGCGTTATCTGCTGACACCAGGGACGCAGGTTAAAGTATTTTTCATTTAATTTGATGGCGAATAAAGCACTTAAGGCACTTGATGATTTATTGATCAAATAGAAATCGGGGGCAGACAACAGCTCCTTATCTAATCCCCATTCACACGATTAAAAGCCAAGTGAACTTTATTTTCCCCCTTTACAGTTTGCTCTATAAGCTTTATGCTATATAAAGAATAAAAAGAGACCCCTTCTCCTGGCCTATAAATCTCTCCTTTGGCTAATATGAATGACTGCGGGGCACGTGAACCTCCATTGAACTGTAAACACTGTTTTAATGGACAGTAATGGCCCTATGATTTTTAGCTATTGTTCCAAAATGACTACCATGTTTATTGCCGTCATTAAAAATGAATTAAAGAGTTATGAAACTCCTTAATAATGAGAACTCCGGCCGTTTATAAGCACCGGTTCCCCTCTTCCCAGCGCAATGGGAAGGTTCTGCCAGCCAGGGGTGGAGCAGGCCACACTCACCTGGGGAGGAGGGGCGGGGTCAGGGCCTTCTCCTGGGGAGACAGGTGAGGGCCCCCGGGCAGAAAGGAGGAAAAGAGGCGGGGGAAAGAGGAGGAAGCGTGGGGGGGGGGAGGGAGGGTAGGAAGCACGCCAAGTCGTGCCTTGGGGGACACTCCGGGGATGGGGGTGCGTGGGGAGGGTGGAGGCGGGAGTTGAAGCGTGGGGGGAGGGGTGCCTGCTGGGCGGAGGGAAGCCTGCGGCCGGGAGCCAGCTCCGCTGGAGGGAAGCGTTCCGCAGAGAAAATGGGGTGCAGGGAATAAAGTGGGGGTGGCGAGCGGTGTGTCGGCGCCGTGCTCCACGGGAAGCGCCAGGGACCCTGCGGCGGGCCGAGGGCCGGGGTCCTGCCCGCGGTCTCCGGCCCGCAGCCCCGCGGCCGAGGGCAGGGAGCGCCCCACCCGCCACCCTCACCCCCCGCGCCCGCGCCGCCGGCGGCCTCGCAGGAACAGGGCTCAGCGAAGTTGCGCGCAGCCCGGGCTCCGTCTCCGAGGGGTCCCTGGCTGGAGCCTGCACGTTTCTCTTTGCATTAGCAAAGCCCAAAGTCATCCAGTTTGCGCTAATCACCACAATTAGTCCTGAATTATCACCGGACTCTGACAGACGTTCCTTGTAACTCTCTTTTATTTCCAACAGCCCTAATCAGCCGCTCTCATTACAAACGCTGATTAAACTGCAAATTATCCAGCAGCGGCCCTGTTCCCGTCTACCAGCAGCTCGTTCAATATCAATTAAGGCCGAGCGGCAAAGCCGGCAGCCTCCGAGAGCTTCCAACTGCCTGATAGTGGCACTTATTAGTTTGGAAAACTAGGAAAATACTAATAATCAACAACCGAGGGGAGAGAGGAGGCAGCCAAACAAAAGGAAGGCCGCGGCCGCGGCGGGAGAGGCGCGAGCGCGCCGCCTGCTCGCCCCCAACGCCCCCGGCCGCAGGTGCGAGGCCGGCGCGGCCCGGGCTCGGGGAGGGGGGCGCGCTCGCTGCGGGAAAACGCCCCGCCGCATTTGGGCGTGGAACCCCCAGGTCCCTCCAGACTCGCCTCGGTCGAGTCCTTCGGAAAGCCGTTTCCAATGAGCTCTGTCCTTCGATGCTCACAAAAACAGTGACCTCGTCCCGTAAATAAAACGGGAGCTGATGACAGTTGATTTTATTTACCTATTCGGCCAGATTAGATTTCCACGGCTGAGCACTGCCCGCACAGGCTGCAAAAATTGCAGTCCTTCGGGTGCACGCCCCCCCCCCATCCCGCCGCCGCCCCAATGTGGGAATGACGGGTGAAGAAGAACGCTGCCTTTGTGTGAGTCTCTCACCCACTTCTCCGCACCCCACCCCCACGCTCGCCATCGAAGATGGGGGGCTGCAGGTGGGAGAAAGTAGCTCTACGCCGCCCAGGAAATCAGGATTTTGTCCAGAGGTTCAAACGAGAGGGGGAAAGGTCCTGGCTTCTAGGTGACTCTTCACTAACCCTCTTTCTGTCCACTCTCCTAACCACCCCATCCCCACCTCTATTCTTTCCCAGCGGAAGGACTCTCACCGCCCCCCACCATTACCTCCCCCCCAAAAGGCATTAAAAACCGGAGCTAACTCAATAGAATAGAAGCAGGAATTAAGAGATTGCTCATTTCTATCTAGGATTAGACAAGGCGGACTTCCCAGAATTTACACCATTAGCAAGGAGGCATGCTTTGGAGAAATGCTTGACACATGGATGCATGTAGGGAGTGTGATAAGAGCTGTAAGACCCCCCAATAAAATGATCTTTTTTTAAAAAACAAGGATATGTTTTAAAACTCTTGACGAAAAAGAAGAATAAAACCTTTGGGGGGAGGGCGGGGGAGGGATGTGTATGTATTTGCTTGTCCTGCCCTGATAGGCCTGAATCCCTGTGAGAACTCAGGAAAGGGGTTGTTACCAGGAATTGTTGACTCTGGAGGAGCCCACCATACTCATTCTGTTCAACGGGAGGCCGAGTTTAACTCGTTGTAGTCCTTGCTATTCTTGTCCTGAACTTGCAGTGGGTTACTTGTAATTACATCTCAGTGTTACCTCTTAGAATTTAAAGATAGGAACAGACTAACTGCTAGTTGAACTGTGTCCTTCTCTTTGGAATAGGAAAACCACAAACTTGATCTGTTTTCCTTTTTGCATTGACTACCAGGAAGCTCAGCGCTAAATTCCCTGCTTGCCGTGATTCCTAACTTTGTGATAAAGGAGCCCTGGTGAGTCTGTGGGTGAGTCACTGGACAGTTAATCAGTCCAAAACACAAGCGCACCAGCTTCTCCTCCAGAGAAAGATGAACCTGTGCTCCCATAAAAATGTAGTCTCAGGGTGGCAGTTCTAATCTGTCCTGTAGGGTCTCCAGGAGTGGACATTGACTGGATGGCAGTGGATTAGTTGTTGGTGACTGAATTACCTCTTCTTATGTCTTCATCCTATTATTTCTCCTGTTTTCAGGTAGGGTGTGGGGGAAAGGAAACAAGCGGGATGTAAACAAATGCTTCTGGCATTGATTATTCACTCTTTACAAAGCTTTTGTGATCAGAAATACTTGGAGCTCCTAAGGAAAACTACAATGGCCTCCTTCTCTTTCTGGCAATCACTTGTCTTCCAAGTTATGAGAGAACGCCTTTTGGTTTCTCTTTCTGGTCAGGCTTAGTCATGCCACCTCAACCACTGACCTAGAGGAGGACCTCACCGCTTTATGCCCACTGTCCTCCCAACAGTGATGCACTAATTTACCCTTTACAACTCCCACCGTGATCCCTGAAACCACGCTGACCATCTGCTGAGACTCAAACAGCATTTTCTTTCCTGAATCACTCTGTTTGGTTTACATCTCTGGAAACTTCATAGATTTTTGTTGTTGTTGTTCTACGGCTAATTTTCATTTGCCGTTAGATGCTTTTAAATGGTCTTTAGGGTTCCCTATTTCAATTTTGTCCCTTTAATTTATTGAGCACTGGATATAGGCCCTGGTTTGCTACACTGTTTGTATGTGTTTATCTCCTTCAGTCCCTAAAGAAGCCTCTGACTCCGGGACTATCCTGATCATGACTCCGAAATTCAGGGACAGCTCAGAGCGTAAGTAGCAGCTCACAGTTCTGCAGACAGTGGCCAAGGGAATCGGAGACAGGCTTAGATCCTTTCTGCCTTCCCCACATATTTGACTTCCCCAACTTTGGACAAAGGAACCATGGCTTCCGGTTTTGCTTCTCTTTTGTGTCATATCCTAGGAACTCAGGGAAAATATATATGGATTTGCATGTGTTTTTTTTAATTGATAGTACAACACACACACACACACAAAGACATGACTTAGATCACGAGGATTCCTGCTCCCCAAATCCTAGCAGCATCCCTGGATTATCTATTGGTTCACTGTAAAGGGGAACCATATTTCTTTACTGTTAAAGCGACACTCATCTGACTGCCACTAGGAGCTGTCAGCACGTGCCTAAGAGAGAAACGTGGCCCTGGGGAGTCCCCATCAGAGGGACGATACTCCAGGCGCCATATGACATGGCACTTCTCCAGCTGGCCTGGATAAAACCATTGGAAGCCTACTGCCACAGCATGCTTAAAACTTGATATTCCTAACCAAACATGATTTGAGAACTACTCTGAAGGCGGGATTGGAGAGGCCATCTAATGACAGCAGCTAGTGACAGTTCATGAATCAAGGTATTTGTGTACCAGTTCACAAATTCTCTGAAAAGCTGAAAATATTTCCTCGGCCAACTTTGCAATATTGGTGGGAGGCTAGTCTTGCTCTGATGTCTTAAAACACAAATTAAAGTCCTACTCTTGATGAACAAGGCCTGATTTGGAATACTTTTTTTTTACATCTAATTTTATGCCCTGTCATGAAAGCCTTGAAAAATTACTTCCCATCATGACATTTTTAAAATGGCCTTTTATCCCTGAAACTGGAGAATAAAGATGCTTTTAGCAATAAAATGTAGTGTAGGAGAGGGCCCATGTTTAAAAATACTGCGGACAAAGACACATTTGAAGAAATACGAATGCTGCTGCCACCGGCAGAGTTGCCCCTCCTTGCTGGAATCTTTGGTGCCTAAGAGGCCAGCTGTACTTACATGGTACAGTTAGAGGTTATTGTAACCATCTTAGCAAGAGACAGGAGCTCAGCTGGAACTGATATGTGTGATCACTGATTGATTACCTGTCTGCTTGATAGTGTGTAGTTGAGTGAACTCGTTTCCTTTACAGGACAGAAAGATTCACAAAGTAGATAGTGCAGGTCCTTAAATTACATGAAAATTAATGTTAGGGATATAGCCATGAATGTCTATGCATATATATGCACACATTATGGGTGTGGGCATGCCTCGATGGAAGAAAATCGCAGCTATGGCAGTCAATATTTACAATATAGATAAAAGCATGCCATCATTAGCATTATGGCAAAGATTAATTTCTCTCTTGTAAGAGAATTAGCCCCAAGCTTCCTTAAAATCCTCGTCGCCCTATTGTATTTGACACGCCCTTTGATTTATAACAGCTCACTTCAAATACAGCTTTCCAGGGGCTTCTCTGTTGCATAAAGCAATGTACATAGGTATTGTCTGTTTTGTTAGAGTTCCATTGCTTCCAATCTGGAAGACTGGATTTTTAATTCATCATCCTCTCCCAAGAGCAGGGAAGAGTACCTTTGAATAATAATCGGTCCATAGCAAACTGCTGAGAATGAAAGTGAAAGGATAGTTTCACTGTGGTAAATAGCTCTGGATCCCATTTGTCGCGTGTACACATGCAGAACTGTCCTGCTGATAGGAGGCAGTTGCATTTTGGCTGGGTTTGTTTCTATGTGCTAATATGTCTCTTGATAGCCAGACGAGACCTGGACCCAGCCTGCTAGTCCCGCATGCATTGGTATAGGTGTTCCAGCTCATACACGCATGGGCTTCCACCAAATAAAACACACTTAAGCATCTCGCTCTGATCAGTGGTGGCTAAAGACAAGGGCTCTCAGTAATTCCCTTGTCGTAATGTGGCCCTCATGAGGGTATCCTGGAACATATACAAAAGGGTTCTGAGGGGATCTGCTGGCCAGTTAAGTTCCAGACACAGAGATCAGCTCAGAAGGCATGGTGCCTTTGGAGAGGAGAACCCTACAGGGCTAATCTTGGTAGATTTTTCTCAAAGACACAAAATGTTCGTGGGAGCATATTAGGAAAAAAATGTTTAAATAGAAAAGTGCATCGGTGAAGAAAAGAAAAAGCGAGGAAAGTTTTTCCCCCATCACAATACACCTGCTCATTCTTCGAAGGTGGCAAGAGCATCCTATTGAATCCCATTGGGAAATTTTACTCGATCCACCTCGCAGCCTTGATCTTGCCTCTTCAGACTTCCTTCTGTACCCCAAACTCAAAGAGCCTGGGAAAGGAACATGAGTTATGTCCCTTGAGGAGGTTTTGAAGCTGTGGACATTGCGAGCACAGGTTTCTTTCAGGAAGGGTCAGACACAGGGAAACACTATCTTCAGAAATGTCTAGACCTAGATGGAGGGTAGGTCAAGAAACAACAACTTGATATTCTTGTTTAAAAAAGATTTCTCTGTCTTTGGAGCAAGAGTTTTCAACTTACCTCTGTATATTTACCTCATTTAAAATAAATAAAGGCAACCTCTGTAATGAAGCATCTGAACTCATCTACATCCACGAGGGGCAAGAATCAGCATCAGCAGCACAAAGCCGGTTCCGATGAAATGGAGGTCAGATATGTGTCCAGTGCTGACACCAGTGGTCTTCCACATGGGACTCTCAACGTCTTTTCTCAGTCCAGTGACTCATTGGAATGGCTACATACAACCCACAGACCATAGTCACAGTTGAGATGATTTACTAAAAAGGGAACAGGACACAGGTCAACTTAGAAGTAAGAGGTACAGCTCAGGAGACAGGAGCAAAGCCACCGCAGCTCTCAGCAAATAGGACATGTCATGCCCACAGGCCAGTGGGCCCTTCTGTGGGCCTCTGCCATGCCTGGGCAAGTGTTATAACAAGCCCACCAAGCCACCTCATGCTGCCCCTCCAAACCAAACCAAGCTCACTGCCATCGAGCCAATGCTGACTCATAGAGACCCCCATAGGACAGGGTAGAATTGTCTCCTGTGTGTGTCTGAGGCTGTAACCCCTTCACAGGAATGGAAAACCCCATCTTTCTCTCTCGGAGCAGCTGGTGGTTCTGAACTGCTGACCTTTCGGATCGCAGTTGAACACGTTACTACTACACCAAACTATTCCTACTGCTGCCATTATTTCTCTGCCCCTGAGCTCTGTGATACTTGACTCGGTTTTTCACCAATGCACACATTTTCAGTGCGACAGCTCTCTTCTGAGACAAGGAGGGTCTAGTGCAAGGACCTTGGGTCCAAATACCCTGCTCTAGTCCAGAGACTTCTTGATGTTTTGTTCCAGACTCCCTCTTGAACCTATGTGAGACTGATGCAAACTTCCTGCCCATGGGGTGATGGGGTGAACTCTCCCTGAGGAGGGAACCAGGTGAAATGGGAGATGGTGGTCCATGAGAGGAGGGACACAGGGGGTTGACTACTATGGGGTTTAATTCGTGGTTTGGTCTATTGAGTGAAAAGTGGATGTTCTGAAATGTACACCCCCAGCTAATCTACAGTTAAAAAGTTGGTTTAAGAAGTTTAAAAAGATTCTTTGCATAGTAATAGACCAATCCATTGCAAGATTGAGGCCCAGCCAATCATTTCTGGTAGAATTATAAACCCGAGGTGAGAAAGGCTATATGAGAGAGGCTTCAAAATGGTACTGCAAAAATGGAATTAAAAGACAATAGATGTTTTCCCATGAATTTTTTGAAACTGCTTTGTCTAAGGGAAACCCGTTGTACTACAAGCACCAGCAATGAACATTTTTCTCATAAATCTACTCTTCTAATATATTCTGAAAAATATTCTTGAATATATCTGAGTATGAAGAATTCTTCCAAATGTATGATTTATCATGAACAAGTGTATAATATATTTATAAGAATTATTCATAATTAATAACACTTTAAAAATCACATTCTCCTTATTTCCACCCCCAATGGCCCCCACAGTTTTATATCCATCTCCAGCTATAGGCAGAGGCAGAAGCTAGCTGAAACCTGCACATGCCATTATGAAGACAGAATCAAGCCAATCTCATATAGCTGAAATAAAAATACATTTTGAAATATACCTTTCAGTAAATTGGCTTTGGGGAAATTGGTCTTCTTGCTTCAGGATCAAGTTTTTTGTTGCTGGAGGCTAACTTTAAACTTATATCCTAGTTTTGTTAGCTGGGATCAGTATTGTTCCTTTTTTTTTTTTTTTTAAAGCCTATAGCACCTGGTATTCTCAGGCAGTCTCTCATCCAAGTACTAACCAGGCCCACCCCTGCTTAGCTTCTGAGATCAAGCGAGATTGGGCATGTTCAGGGTGGAATAGCCGTAGAGCCTGCATTGTTCCTAAAGCCTACACCCATCGAATCCTTCTGGTTCAGTGAATATAGAGTCTGGACCCTGTTCATTGAGTCTGGACCTTGTTCATTGAGTCTGGACCCTGTCTACTCCTATGTTAGAGTTCTAGTGTTCATTCAGGAAATTTTGTTGAACATCTATTTTCTCCCACGCACTGTTCTAAGCGCAAAGAGATGACAATGAACCAGGCACATTTGTGTTGACGTCATGATGCTTCTATTCGATAAGAAGATACTCAATAAGAAGTAAACTAATTAAAAGGACACTTTCATATATTGCTGAAGGGTGCAGAGAAAATTAAATGCATCGAATTAACAGAGAAATTTGGAGAGGGCTACTTAAATTGGCTTGCCTAGAAGGTCTTCTGACTAGGTGACATTTAAGCTAAGACTGAGGACCAAGTAATGGGATAGTAGAGAATTCCAGGCAGCCCAAACTGTCAGTGCAAAGCTCCCAATCCAGGAACATGTCCTCAGAACAGGAAGAAAGATATGGTGGAGTTCATGAGCAAGGTGGAAAGTGACAAGTGTGGAAGTTAGAGAGGTGAGCAGAGACCAGATAGATCATCCAGGGCCTCGTGGCTTATGCAGTAGAAATCCATTGGAGGTTTAGCACTGGAGTGGTATGATCAAATTTATTTTTAAAATCATTGTGGCTGGGGGCAAGAGATCCCTGGTAGCACCGTGTGCTATGTGTCGGACTCCTAGCTGTTAGGTTCAGCAGTTTGAAACCACCAGCGAATCTTCAGGGGAAAGATGAGGCTTCTTACTCTCATAAAGAGTTTCAGTCTGGGAAATCCAAGAGGGAAGTTCTACTCTATCCTGCAGAGTCACTGTGAGTCGGAATGGACTTAACGCCAGTGTGCATGTTTTTTGAGTTTTAGCTGGGGTGGTAGTGGGGCTGGAGGAGAGAACTGAAGAGCAAGACTGGAAGCAGAGATGAGTTAAGAAATTACCACACTTTGAAGAGATGAGGGTGTCTGGGTGTGATCGGTTTTTGTGTGTGTGCCAACATGGCTCCTATAGGAACATGTGCGCAGACTTTAGCCTGTCAATCAAGTAGCAGTTTATCAGAGTGACAGATAAATGGCTCTCCGAGGCCACCCTCTTCCTCTTTCTCCTTGGTGATTGGACCAGCATGCTGCTGCCTGAGTTAGCTGCTGTGCCTCAACCATGTGCTGTGCTACCTATGGGCTGAGCCAACTCATGGATCGTGGTGAATCATGTCACCTTGCTGTGGTACACCTTGAGAGTCCATCACAACCTGCTTCGCCCAGCTTGCTGTGCTACTGGCCTCTGCTATGCCTAGACATCTCATCTTCCTGAGGTTGCCGTCCCACCTTGCTGTGTCTGCTGCCTGTGATCCAACTCTGCTCCTCTTGCACCTCCCACCAGCTACTTCGCTGTTTCCTTAATCTTGGACCAGCATCCAGAGTGAGTTGGAAGGACCTTCAGTATATTAGCTGCCCCATGGAAGTGAGTTGAACGGAGCCCTCTGTACTGCTGTGCGGACTAATTAGCTGTTTATTCCTTCTCATTATATAGACCCCTCCTTTTATTTATATATAATCATAAGTATCCTGGATTTGTTTCTCCAGAGAACCCTGCCTAACATGCTCGGTGTGGAGTACTTGTGAACAGGGAAGCAGATGGGTTTAAGCAATACTTAGAGGGGATGACAGGGTTGGATGTGGGAGTTGAGAGAAAAAGAGGAAATAGAATGACTTCTAGGTCTTGCTCTTGAGCTCCCAGCCAGTGGGTCTCAACCTTCCTAATGCCCCGACCCTTTCATACAGTTCCTCAGGTCGTGGTGACCCCCCCCAACCATGAAATTATTTTCATTGCTACTTCATAAGTGTAATTTTGCTACTGTTATGAGGGTCGTGACCCACAGGTTGAGAACTGCTGCCTTAGACGATGGTAAGCAGTTTCTTGAAATGAGAAAGATCGGATTATATGGGGGTGGGGAGAGCAAGGTTCTCTTTTAAACATTCTTGAGCATTCAACTAATTCCTTCTGACCAACGTCTCTGATGCCATTCACTTACATGCTTGCAACTTCAAGCAATATCTGAATTCAAGTTTCTAGTTCCATTTTCTGTGCCCCTTCTGTGGATCTGACACCCCATTATCTCATGGTGGGCCTGTCAGGGGTCTGCTGTTACCAGGCTGCTGTGTGCTGTCTCATGTCTGTTAGATCCCGTTTGCTCCATGTACCAGCCCTGCCCCTGGGTGGAGTGTGGTTCTCAGTACAACCCGAGTCTCATTAGAGAAGTCTGGGTGCAGAGGCCAAAGCTCCTACTCTGGCCCTTCCGGTCCCAGAGAATTGGCTTCACCTCTCTAGGCCTTGGCGTACTAGTTTGTAAAATGAATTGGATCCATGGTCCTCAGAGCGGCATCTCTGGACCAGCTACATCCCCGTCATCTGGGGACCTGCGAGAAATACATTCTCAGGCCTCACTCTGACCTACGGACTCAGACTTCCTGAGCAGGAGCCCCAGCAACATTTTAACCAGCCCTGCAGGTGATCCCGACCCATGGTCCATTTGGGGGACCGCTGAACTAGATGCTCTCTATGGTCCCTTCCCTTGCCAGCACTCCGAGAAGCCATTGTTCTTTCACCTGACCTGTATGATTTAAGTGATTAAAAAAAATCTTTAATCATAGCCTCAGGCCAGTTCAGACAAATGAAATGAAAGATTTTGGAAACAAAAGCGCCTTATGAAATTATTTATGCAGTTCCTTCAAACATATATTTAAATTCATCAGCTTCTAGCCATAATACTTTAAAAGAAACTTTAATAATAATAAAAAAATCACCCTGAGATTTATCACAGTGGAGTTGTACATCATTTTAGTGAATAGTTGAAAACTGCTGGACAGGTGTAGTAATGCCTTTGGGATTAAATAATTTAACAGGATTATATCTTCATAATGACAGCGAAGGGAGCCGCACTACTCCCCGCTCGATCGCCGTTCACTTCAGAAGGTCTGGAGGCGCTGGAAGGAGCCCTGTAGACACAGACGTGAAAGGCTGTAATGCTGCCCCAAAGCTGGCCCTTTGAAGCCACCGGCCACTCCGCAAGAGGAAGACACGACCGTCTGTCTGTGCAAAGAGCACAGTCAGGAGACACTGTGCAGCAGTTATCCGCTGTTCTGTGGGGCTGCTGCCCAGCTGGAACCACTCAATGGCAGCACGTAGGTCCACATCATTATTTACTCTGAGAACTGTAAGATGCTGTATTCGCAAATCGTCCATAAAATTGTCATTGTAGCCATATGCACATTTCCAAAAGCCAATTTTAAAAAACTGGTGCAATGTTTCATAACAGCTTTCTTAAGTTACTATCTGTGGAATGCTAGAATGCTGACAAGAAATTTGAATGGCAGCTATCTGGCCAACTGACTGGAAGAGATCCAGATTTGTACCCATTCCAAAGAAAGGTGACCCAACAGAATGAGCAAAGTATGCAACAATGACATTGATGTCACATGCAAGCAAATTTTTGCTGAAGATCGTTCAACAATGGCTGCAGCAGTACATTGACAGGGAACTGCCAGAGGTTCAGGGTAGATTCAGAAGGGGATGTGGAATAAGGGAGATCATTGTTGATGTCAGATGGATCTGGACTGATAGCAGAGAATACCAGAAAGATGTTTACTGTGTCTGTTGACTGTGCTAAGGCACCCAACTGTGTAGATCACACCAAACTATGGACAACCCTGAGGCGAGCAGGAATTCCAGAACACTTAGTTATGCTCATTCGGAACTTGCAGGTGAATCAAGAGGCAGTTGGGCAAACAGAACAAGCGAATGCTGGATGGTGTCAAGCCAGAAAGGTGTGCGTCAGGGATGTAGCCTCTCACCATACTTATTCAATCTGTGTGCTGAGCAAATCACCAGAAAGGCTGAAACTTGGCCTCAGAATTGGAGGATGGCTTATCAATAACCTGAGATGTACAAATGACGCAACCTTGCTTGCTGAAAGTGAGGAGAACTTAAAGCACTTGCTGATGATGATCAAGGATTGCAGCCTTGACTATGGATTAGCTTAGTGTAAAGAAGACCAAAAAAGCTCAACTGGACCAACAGTTAGCATCATGATAAACATAAAAGATTGAAGTTGGCAAGGATTTCATACTGCTTGGATCCACAATCAATGCTCACGGAAGCAGCAATCAGGAGATCAAACAATGCATTGCATTTGGGTACATCTGCTGCACAAGACCTCTTTAAGATGTTGAAAAACAAGGATGTTACTTTGAGGACTAAAGTGCGCCTGACCCAAGCCATGGTACTTTCAGTCACCTCATCTGCATGTGAAAGTTGGACATTGAATAAGGAAGACTGAAGAAGAATCGATGCATTTGAATCGCAGTGCCAGCAGTGAAGATTGTACCATGCGTTGCCAAAAGAACAAGCCAGTCTGTCTTGGCAGAAGTACAAGCAGACTGCTCCTTGAAGGCAAGGATGGTGAGACGTGAGATTTTGTCTGTTTAGACCTGTTACCAGGAGAGACCAGTCCCTGTAAAAGGACTTGCTTGGTATGATGCTTGGTAAAATAGTTTGGCAGCTAAAAAGAGGGGGGGACCTTTAATAAGAAGCATGGACACAGTGGCTACAGCAATTGGCTCGAGCACACCGACACTTGCGAGGACTGGCAGTGGTCCTTCTGCGACACTTGCGAGGACTGGCAGTGGTCCTTCTGCGACACTTGCGAGGACTGGCAGTGGTCCTTCTGTGACACTTGCGAGGACTGGCGGTGGTCCTTCTGTCGGGCAGAGTCACTGTGAGTCAGAACTGACTGCACAGCTCTTGGCAAGAACAGCAGTGCTAGACTAGTGGGGGAAAGATGTGGCAGTCTGCTCCCGGAAAGATGGCATCCTCGGAAACCTAGGAGGCGGTCCGCTTTGTCTTCTGGCCACTGTGACTGGCAGCGAATCAAAGGGGGGGGGGGGGACGTTTGAGTCTATCCCTGGTTCCTTGGGAGAAAAGACCTGATTCCTGTAAGATTACAGCTAGACAAACACTTGACACGGTTCTACTCTGTTCCCAGGATTCACTGCACTGTCACCTAACAGCATCAACAATGTTAGGATCACCAGTCAGCGCCATCAATCCAATTGAAAAAAGTATAAAGGCAAATAAGCTTCCCTTCCATGATAGTAGTTTCTTTCTGGTTAACATGACAATATTACTCTTGTATAACCGAATGCCTTCTGTTTTTACCAGTGGCAATATGAAACTTAAAGAAAGAACTCAATATTGTACATAAAGATTAATCACATTCAGAAAGTTCATGAAAACAACAACAGCACACATATGCAAGTCAACTTGCAGCTTGTGATTCTCAAATTGTCTCAGTTTGGTGTCTGATGCTGCTGCTGTTTTAATGAAAATAAAATCCTTAGGACTTTCTTTTCGAAGGATTGTAAATATCATGAGTGTTAACGTGAACACTTCGCTGAATCTTCTCGCAGCAAGGGCTTAGGATGAAAATGAAATAATCAAGGAAAGTGCATTTAAAACAGAAGTCACTTAAAATAACATGTGCAAAGAGGTGAATTCTTAGTAGACCAATGTGCTTGGATTGCCCATTTTTAGGCCTGCGTGTGTGCTAGGTGAATATAAAAAACAGACTCTGCCTTTCTAAATCATGGCCCCAACACCTGGGAAGACAGCTAAATGACAGCTAGATCTTGGGTAGCCTTATAGTTCATTCTTTCTGTCTCTAGTCCAAATGCCTCTACCATTTAATTGTATCAATTTCTAAAGGAAATGTAAGACGATTTAACGTGTGTTCTAGTTGATGCTTAAACGGAAAGGAAATGAAATATTCGCAAATGCTGTGCAACATAAGCCAAGGGGTTCTCACAGCTAATTGAAACATCTGAGTAAAATGAAGATTACCTGTGTTTTATGTCTGCACTGATGAGAAAACGAGATATTGGTGTGATGTACTCATCGGTTTGTGAATCTAAAGGTGTGCGGAGAGTATCACAAATCACCTTGATGTCCCTGAGCAGGAGATTTTACCTGGGAAGCTCTGGTTAATAAAAAAAAGATATTTAGCTAGATAGCTCTTGGTTGCCTATGCATCTGTGTGTTCTGACACATAGCTTCCCCTTCATTTCAGGGCTGGAAAAATGTACCCTCGTGAAATCAGCTCAGGATTCATCGCCTTTAGATTAGTGTATGTAAAATATCTCAGTTGGAGGCAGTAAAGAGTCAAAACAAATCACACTGTCCTTGGCTTGAAGATCTGTTCTCATTTGCAAAGGTTTTGTGAATTTAATAGGAGAATACCTGACCATTTTTCCCTAAGCGCAGAATGTGTTTGTGGTCCCTCCAGAAGAGAGTTAGCTGCATGCATCTCCTGCTAAAGCACAGACCTGGGGTCAGCCGGTTCCTGCCTGACGCATTGCCACTTCTCTTATCTGAACGTGGAACTAGATTGGGAGGAGATGGCCAATGACAAGATGGACAGCAGGAACAAAAAGACTTAAGTAAAAAGTTCTCCCAGACCACTCAGAACCAGACCCACTAGCATCAGAAGCAGACCCACTAGCATACAGAAAGCTAAGGAGCAGGCTAATAAAAAATTCAATGGGAAAAATGAACAGATTCATCTCAGTGTTCCACATCAGACTCTGTATCCTGCATTGTATTCACCAAAGGAGTCTGAAGAGGGAGTTCATCAAGGCTGGAAGAATATCTCGGAGACCCAGAGTCATTTATGCCTTGTCCAGGGCTGCGTGATTAGTTAGGCTGGGTTGGGAACCCATCTTCCCAGTTCTTCTACACCACCATTCCCCCAAACTGAGTTCCATACGTGGTGAGTAATCTAGATATTGAAAATCAAAACAAAATACAGTGCTGTGGTTAGTCGTTCAAATCCACCCAGAGACACTTCAGAAGAGAGACCTGCAATTTACTTCCATAAGATCACAGCTATTGAAGATTGTGTTCTGATGCACAGGAGGGCACCATGGGTTAGAAGCGATGGAGAGTGGTGGTTAGTTTAAGAAGTAGATGGCTAACTTCATTCTGTCCTTTTTGATTGTGAAAAGAGGGGTGTGATTTGCTGATAGCGGATGCTGTCAGTGGGGAAGCCCAGGTGGAAATTTTCACTGCAGATTAGTAAGTAAGCCCAAGTAAGACCATGCTTGTCTTGCCTAATGGGTAATGCTACAAGGTGATGCTAGAATCCTTTTCTGTTTGTTTGTTTGGATGAGTTGGATCTTTAGGAATCTAGAGAAACAGTCTTTGGGAAAACCTGATTGTCTTAATTTCTAGAACAGAAATGCCCCAAGTGGGTGGCTTTCACAAACAGAAATTAATCTTATCACAGTGGAGCAGGGAAAAATGCAGGGTACTGGCTCTAAAGGAAGACTCTCTGTCTCCTCTGGAAGCTTCTCTCCCATTCTTCGTAGCATTCTTTGGAGATGTCCACTTGGACTCCATAGTTCCCTTTTGAGCCAGATCACTTCTGTAACGACGTGCCTCTTTAATTTCTCGAACGTAACTGAGATGGGTTTTATATGACAAAGAAAATCCTGCTCCTAAATGCTATTCATGTGAAATTATGAACCCACCAAACCCCTTTCTTGCTTTCTTTTTTTAAACAATCATTTTATTGGGGGCTCTTAGAGAACTTATAATAATCCATATTTCAATTGTATCAAGCATATGTCTACATATGTTGCCATCATTATTTTCTAAAAATTTACTTTCTATTTGAGCCCTTGGTATCAACTCCTCTTTTTTCCCTCCCTCCCCATTCCCACTCTCGTGACCCCTTGAAAAATTATTATTATTTTTATATCTCACACCAATCACTGTCTCCCTTTCCCCACAGTTTCTGTTGTTTGTCCCTCTGGGGGTGGTGGTGGGGGTATGGTTATATGTCAGTCATTGCTATTGGTTACCCCTTCCTCCTTCCTCACGTTCTCCCTACCCTTTTGGTATCACTACTCCAAGGTCTATTCTTGAGGGGTTATCTGACCTGGCTTCTGTGTGTCATGAGCTCTCATCTCTTATTTGTACATGCTCTGGCCTAGCCCACAGTGAAAGGCAGGACTGGGGTCATGATAGTGGGGGATGAGGAGGCCTCAAGGAGTCACAGGAGTATTGCGTGTTTCATTGGTGCTATACTGTGCCCTGGTTGACCCCTCCCTTCCTTGTGACCCTTCTGTGAGGGATGTCCCATAGTCTACAGGTGGGTTTTGGGTCTCCGCTCCAACCCGCTCGTTCTCAACCATATGTTTTGTTTGTTTGTGGTCTTCTGATACCTGTTACCTAAGCCCATCGACACTCATGATCGTACAGGCTGGTGTGCTTTTTCCATATAGACTTGTTGCTTCTCTGCTAGATGGCCAATTGTTTACCTCCAAGCCTTTAAGACCCCAAGCACTCTATCTTTGGGTAGCCAGCCACCGTCAGCTTTCTTCACCACATTTGCTTGTGCACCAGTTTTTATCTTTAGCGATTGTGCTGAGAGCAAACCCATTTCTGTTGAGTGGACTCATAGCAACCATGTATAGAGGTATGGCACAGGTAGAGAGATAAGATTTACAACATATTTTCAAGGACACAATTTAAGGCACAGCACTGAGCATTATCATTCACTTGCTCATCTGCTGGGAGAAACGTGAGCAGACCAATCTGTTCACAGTGCAGTCGGGCACCCAAGGCAATTTCAGTACGTGTAACTGCAGGACCATCCTATGCAAATTGAGCAGTTGGTCTGGAGTAGTGATTCTCAGTGAAGAAGGTAATGGTAACAGCATTAGCCACTGCACCAGAAACTCCGAGACGCAAAGACGGGGTGCACCAGAGAGTTTTCATGGGGAAATTCCATAATCTCGCCTTCCTTTTCATTTCTTTTTCCATGAACTTTTCGATACCCCCTCATGTTACATAGTTTTACACAACACACACACACACACACACACACTAGTTGAGAACCCCTAACCCCTTCCCAACTTTAAAATTATTGACCAATAAAATTGTATCCAACAATTATTACAAAAACTGTTCGTACTGACAAACCTTCACATGTGTGACATACATGCATACATACACAAACCAAAACAACAAAAAAGACAAACCCATTGCCAATAATTCAATTCATGGTGATCCTCATACAGTTTACTAGGATGTAAATCTTCATGGGAACAGACAGCCTCATCTTTCTCCCAATATAAATACGAAGGGGCTTCAAAAAGTTCATGGAAAAAATGAAATTAAAGATATTGAAATTTCTCCATAAACTTATTAAAACCTTTCATATTTAGTAATATAGACATTTGGTGAAATACATCAATTTACTGATATTCACTGAAGCAGTTTTTTGTAACAATAAAAGTTTGGAACCAACTACACATTCACCAAAGGAATATGTGCAACATTACAAAGAACAGAATTATCCAAAATGTGTGCACAAACAAGAGAAGAAAGCGAAGAACAGACCCTACAAACCATGTGACATTGGAATGAAACTGTTCGCACCCATCATTGATGTAAGAAATATATATAAGAAGCACACGTTGATTTATATGTAAATATTTCTGGGGCAGTAGTCACGAAACTGATGGAAGCCATTGCACCTGTAAAAAAGCTTACTTTGTACGATATGACTATGTTTCTTTGCACTGTTTGGATTTTGCATAATATACCAGATAGCTGTTCCCAATTGCTTCCCAGTGTGTGGCAATCTTTATATCAAGAGATAAAATATATTTCCCCTTTGAGCTGGACTGACCTCCTGACATGCTGTGGTGGAAGTGTCCCTGTGGCTTGTCTCTGGAAGAACCGACAGTGCCTACAATCTAGAAAGTCCAATTATTCTAAACCCTCACACGCTGGGGAAACCCAGCAAGCCATAGAGAAAGGTCATGTTCATAGAGCTGCATGTACCCAGCCCAAGCTGGTGGAGCTGCCCAACCCGAGGCACCAGCTCTTATCCTTCCAGCCCTACCAGACACCACATGGCGCAGAAGAACCACCCAGCTGAGCCCGTCCCATGTTGAAGAATTGTGAAAAATAATTGCATGTTATGGTTTTAAGCCGCTTCCTTTCAGGGTGGCTTGTTAATCAACAAGAGAGAAACAAAATAATTACCTATTAAATTAAGTATATATAATTATTTAAAATAATTTTCTACATAATTTTTTATAAATGTAGGTTTTGAGAACATTTTGATAGGAAGAAAGCCATAGGGAACTGGAGTGGGGGAGCAGAGGATACCATCCAGGAGGGAAAAATAAAGACAGTGGAGCGATTGGAAAACTTTGCCAAATTACTCTGAGTCTGGTTTCTGTCGAGGCAACGTTTTTTCGTGCACACACTTTTGATCCTCAGTCTCTTTCTCGTTCTCCCATCTCTCTGTGTTGCGGCTCCTAATCTTACACTTGTACACACACACACCACTTAATTATTATTATAATTGAGGGAGAGGAGGGAGTATAAAGAAGTTAATTGCTGTCACCACCAACCCGAATTTGAGACTTCCCAGTTCCATCGTTCTAAGCATCACACTGTGACCTTCAGGAACTGACAATACAACACAGAAAGAAACAAGACAAAAGAACCAAAGTAGCATAATTTCAATATTTCAAAATAATAGGTGGGCGAAAGAAGAAATTAGTTTGATTTTAATGAAAATGATGAAATTCTAAAATATTCCAAAGGGCTTCAGTTATTACTTTTAAGTACAGAACATTTTATAAAGCTATAAATGGGTATCTAATAAGTTAAATGAGGTAAGTTAATGGAAGAATTAAGATTCACAAGAGGCCTACGTTATATAATTATGTATCATAAAACAGAAAGTCCTTTAACATGTTGGAATTAATTGGATGACCCAGAAATTGCAGGTACACTGAAGTTTTAGTTTGAAAAAGCCACTGATTTCACATGAGTGCTTGGTACGTAGTAAGCATTCAACAAATGCTTGTTAAAATAATGTGAGCCAACTCAGTGAAGTCCCTCAGCAGCCACACTCCCTCCGGACTGAGGATGACGACCAGTGTCGTGGGCTAATAGTAACATTCATTTCCCACTCCCAAAAGCCTATCCAGTGTTAACTGAAAGTGAGGAGATAACCTTGAACATGTTCTCAATTATTTTTTTTAAAAGCAAATTATTTTAAAATATCAGTAATATAACTATCAATAGTAACAAATTACTTGCTGGATATTGCAGTTGAGAACAGCTAATTTAACACATTTTCTTCAGAAAATTCCAATTAAAATGTGAATAGGTTAACTGGGAAAGGTTAATAATACAGCACAGTAGAAATAACCAAAAATCCTGACTCATTTTCCCAGGTTCAGCCTGCAGACCTTGTGGTGGTGGTGGGAGCGACACACAAGAACAATGACTATACCAAGATTTAGGAGGTCAGCCAGTCGTGAACGCCATTGCCTCCCGCTAGTCTCCCGCAGTCAGCCTCACACCCTGCTTGGGGTTGAGCTCAGCTCTGAACAGCCAGTCAGGACACGGGGTTGGAGGACGTTGTATTCTCGGCTATAATATTAATTGGAAGCTATCCAAAACATTACCTTGGGTCTGATCTGCTTCCTTAGTTCTTTTCATTCAGTGGGGACTCAAGTGAATTTCTAAGACCATAACATATCTTAGTATCAAGATCAATACTGAATTAGCAGACATGGCTAAGGATAACTGGGGGGAAATAATTAACAAAATTAAGGAGGATTTGCACCACTGGGAACCATTAACGTTATTTTATGGGTCCATGTAAATGTAATAAAACCTCTGTCTGTGCCACAATTTAATTTCACATCAAAAAGGTCCCCACAGATAGTCTGTAAGATTATTTTACTAAAATTGAATATGTCTGTGCTTCCTGATTCTAAGTAAGAAAAAGCTTACTCTGTTCAGGAAGTTGCATTTCACATGGAGGAAGAGAAAAAGGTCCATCCAATCATAAGTCCTGTCAACAGCAGCCACCTAAAGTAGTACTAGAATTAATTTTTATATTACTAGCACTTCATAGTGAGAAGAGGCAGGCATGATATAACAAAGTGATGTTTCCTGGTATAACATAGACCTGTTCAAAAAAATAAAATATTGACAAGTAGAATGCAGAGGGGACAATGTCTAAAACACACATCTTTAATGTAACTGTTATACATATTTTAACAGATTTATTGAAATATAATTACCATACCATCTAATTCATCCAGTTAAATTGTACAAGTCAGAAATTTGTAAGTATATTCAGAGCTACGCAACCCTCATTAGAATAAATTTTTAAACATTTTAGCACCCAAAAAGAAAGTGTGAAAAAAAAGAAACTGCTATTAGTTGATTTCATTACTGTAACTTCCCAGTCTTAGGCAACCACGAATCTACTTTCTGTCTCTATGAATTTGTCTGTTCTAAACAAATCATGTCAATGGAATCATTCGACGTGTGGTCTTTTGTGAATGGCATCTTTCACTTAGCATGATATTGCCATGTTTCATCCATGTTGTAGCATACATTAGCTTCATTCCTTTTATTGTTGAACGATGTTTCATTGGGTGGTGTGGGAGTTACACAATTTCATGTCAACTCAGTCTAAGGGTGGCGTCTAACCTGTCAATCAGGTCACAGCCTGATGATGCCTTCCTCGTGGGTGTGACCTTCTCATGAGGATTCTGGGAACTTGCTCTCTTTCTCCGTGGAGGTGGGCCACACTTTGTCTCTGCTTTCACCCTCCCATTGACAGGCCACGTGGAGCCACATTGAGGAGCCACACAAGAGAGCTGGAAGAGCCACACCAGCACTGAGATGCTTCCACTGCCACTGGATCCACAAGACTTCTCTCACATCGGCCTGTGATCTTCCTGTATTTGGCAACATTGCCTGTGCTGCATAAGTCTAAAGAGGAATTTATGGACTAGTATCAGACATATGGACTAATATTAGGCTTATGGACTTGATCTGGACTGGGCTGTGATGTTTTCTCAATAGGCAATTGTTTTATGATATAAAGTGCTCTCTTACAGGATTTGTTTATCTAGTCAGCCCGGCCCAACACTGATAGATAGATAGATGTCCCAAGTTGGTGTGAACAGTTAAGTGCTGAACTACTAACCCAACTCACCCAGAGGTGCCTTGAAAGAAATACCTGGCAAACGGCCATGTCAGACTTGAAAACTATGGAGCACACAAACAAAGCCACCGTGGATCAAAATTCATCCAATGGCAACTGGTTTGTTTGCTTGCATATCACATTTTATGTATCCACTCGTCGGTTGATGGGTGTTTGGATTGTTTCTACTTTGGGTCAGTGAAGAATAATGCATCTATGAATAGTCACGTACAGGTTTTGGAATGAATATGGTTTCAATTCCTAGGCATATCCGTTGGAGTAAAATGATTGGTTCCCATGTTGTTAGTTGCCGTCCTGAGTCCATTCTGGCTCACAGCCACACTATGCACAACAGAGGAAGACACTACCCAGTCCTGCACCATCCCTACCATTGCTCTGCGGTTTGAGCCCATTGTTGCAGCCACTGTGCCAATCAATCTGGTCTATGTCCATCCTCTTTTTCACTGCCCCTCTGCCAAACATGATGTCCTTCTACAGTGCGTGATTTCTCCTAACAACATGTCCAAAGTACATGAGACCAAGTCTCTCCATCCTTGCCTTTAAGAAGCATTATGGATGTACTTCTTCCAAGACAGATTTGTTTGTTCTTTTGGAAGTCCATGGTCCTTCATAGATTCTTCAGCGGCACCAGAATTCAAATGCACCAATTCTTTGTCGGTCTTCCTTATTTAAGGTCCAGTTTTCCCCCGTGTATCTGAAAAGCACTACGGCTTGGCTCAGGCACACCTTGATCGTCACAGCAAACTCCTTGCTTTTCAACAGTTTAAAGAGGCCTTGTGCAGCAGCCTTCTCCAATGTGACGCGGCATTTTACCTCTTGAGTGCTGCTATCCATGTTTGTTATGATCTACACAGTCGAACGCATTCGCAGAGTCACCCAAACAGAAGAAAACCTCTTCCTGGTCTTCTCTGCTTTGAGCCAAGATCCATCTGACATCAGGAGTGAGATCCCTTGTTTCATGTTCTCTCCTGAATACAGCCTGTACCTCTGGCAGCTCCCTGTCAATGCACTGCTGGAACATTTGTTGCATGATCTTAGGCAGCATTTTACTCCCATGCGATATCATCGATATTGTTCTACAGTTTGAGGGTTCTTTGGGTCACCTTTCTCTAGAAGGGGCACCAATATGAATCTCTTCCAGTCAGTTGGCCAAATTTGTCTACCAATCTTTTTGGCATAGATGAGTGATTTTCTAGTGTTTCGTCAACTTGTTGAAACATTTCAATTGGTATTGATCAATTCCTGGAAGTTGACTGATGCTTTCTCTGCAGTTTAAACTTCTTCATTCAGTACTATGGGTTCTTGCTCATATGCTACCTCCCGAAATGCTCTGTGAACTGCCGGCTAGTTCTTTTGGGTACAGCGACTGTGGATTTTTCCCACCTTCTTTTGATGCTTCCTGCATCATTGAATATTTCGTTCACAGACTCTTTCAACACTGTAACTCGAGGCCCAATGCAATGAGTTTGATTTCTTAACTTTTGCTTCCATGAGTGTCGATTGTGGAACCAAGTAAAAATAGTCACATGGTAACTGAAGTCATATCTGACCTCCTCGGCTACACAGGGAAAAGGAGGCCCCAACTCCTCACTAGCCCAAGGCCTGTTGCCAGGACATGATACCACCCTCCACCTTTCATTTGCCCCATTCTGACACCCACTGTTCCTCTCCTTTCCTGCTGGGTTTGCTAATCTGTTTGATGACATAGAACTCAAAGATAATCCTCAATATTAATGACAGACAAGTAGTGGCTTATGGTTTAAGCTGCTCTTACGTCATATATTCGAGTTTGTCTTTGTGCATAGTGGAAGGAAAGGGCAGGCAAGGGTATTCGTTCCCTATGTGGCTATCCTGAATCCTATGTTTCACTGCATTTATTTAATAATTTACTCTATTATTATCCGATGTTTATTACTGATTTCTTCCTGTGCTTATAGAAATTCATATTTCTAATCATAGAAAGGAGAAAGTCTGGTTTTCATCTCATAATTTATCATTGGATCACAATTATGTCATTTGAAGACGTCAACACTCTCCCAGTCCCTCTCCCAGTCAATACCTCATTGCACTGGTTAAAAGACCTCTGAGAGATGGTTATCCATGGGTACCTGGCAGCAAGGGATAATTACATCAGACCCAAGAACGAGGATAGCTTTGTGGATGAGAATCAGCATAAAGCCTACTTTCAGAAAGCAGAGCTCAATCATATTGCTGCTTTCCCCCTTTGCCATCATTTCTGACACTAGCTGTTCACACAGAACCCTCCCCTCTCTCTGTCCCTCATCACCCAGGGTTGGGGCAGATCACGGACATTAAGATAGCACCGGCCTTGGGTTTGTTCATTTGCTGGAATGACTCCGAGAACTCACAGAAGATATTGTAATGATGATTACTGGTTTAATTAGAATAAAAGGACACAAATCAGGATCTTTGCAAGAAAAGATACGCAGGTGAGGTCTAGGACGATTCCCAGTGCAGTGCTGCTGTGTCTTAGAGAGGGTGTGCCACCCTCCCCGTGCCAGCCAGTAGAGTAGAGCCTGCAAGTGTCAGGCTTTTATTGGCCCATCTTGTGACAGGCTTATTTGTGCCTCCTGACACTGCTTGCTATCACCTCCCAGGGAGTCTTTCTTTGGTTTGGCTAGCCACCACTGGCCAGCCAAATCTGCACCATTGACCTGAAAGCACCAAACAACCACTCTAAGCATTATTTCTCTAGAGTCAAGGACAAAGGTGGCTTTGAAAAACAAAACTAGACTCACTGCCATCACGTTGATTCTGATTCAAAGCGACCCTATACAGCAGCGGTTCTCAACCTGTGGGGATCAAACAACTCTTTCACAGGGGTCATCTGATTCATAACAGCAAAATTACAGTTATGAAGTAGCAACAAAAATAACTTTATGGTTGAGGGGTCACTGTACAACATGAGGAACTGTATTAAAAGGTTACAGCATTAGGAAGGTTGAGAACCACTGCTCTATATGGTTTCTGAGTCTGTACATCTTTATGGAAGCAGAAAGTCTCATTTTTTTCCCTTGGTGAGATCGAACTGCTGACCTTGCAGTAAGCAGCTCCATGTCTAACCAACTCCACCACCAGGCCTCATTCTGTTCGAGTCAGGTCCTTGAACCCATAACAAAAATGTAAATCTCAAAAGAGGATGAAAATGTTTCCCTATGGAATTAAAAAGACAAGAGGGTTGATGGGTTTTATCTTGGGTGATGTAGAAGATGGTTCACAAGAGGGAGAAGAGAAGTCAAGAAGTAGGGGGAAGGGTAAGCTACTGGGGTGGGGTGGGGAGTGGGGTGTGTGTTGATGAGCAGTTTGGTGACTACAAAGCTGATGATCTGAAATGCAAACCCCACCTAATTTAAGAAATCTCCTTCAAAAGGATTATAAAAACTGATAATACTCAAAGTGGGGAAGGGTGCAGTAAGAAAGAAATTCTCCATACTACCCTCAGGAATGCAAATTAATACAATGCTTTCTAGAAGCAATTTGACCATATTTTTTAACAGTCTCTAAAAATGTTCACATCCTTTACTACTCCCTGTGCAGGAATAAATGATATTGCTCACATAGGTATATTTATGAAGATGTTGATACCTGGTTTTTAGAATTTTTCTGCTTTTAAGATTTTCTGATTCTCTAAAAAACTTCACAATGCATGTATATTTAGGTAATCATAAATGACATATTCACATTATAAGTATACACATAAAAATTTAAAGGATAGCTTTTGTAAAGCTGAAATCAATTATATTTTGAAACCAATGTTAAATTATTTTTGCATTAGAACTAAAAGAATGTTTTTGCCTTCAATAAAATGATTATAATAATCTTTTAGTAAGACCAGCATAACCGAATAGCATTTTACGACATTGCTGTATGTCTGTTGACGGAGAGCTTTTCTTTCAGTTGTAGACATGTCTGTTCTGCCGGTTTCGGTTCACTCACATGTGCTTGCATCGTTAGCATTACCTTCAATCTGAGATGCATTTGCATAATTCAAAAAGTAACTTGCCTACGTGAGGGGTTAGTTTAGTTAACAGGAGTCCCTGGTTTCATAAATGGCGAAGCACTCAAGTACTACCAAACAAATCGTCAGCGCCAGCCCACCTGGAGCTGACTTCCCAAGACAGGACTGAGGCTCGGCTTCTGAAGGTCACAGACTTGGAGTCCGAGGAGAAGTTTGCTACTGCGTCCCTGCAGCCACTGTGCCTCAGAATTAACTCCACAGCAACTGGCGACAGCAGTTTAGTTCATGCAAACTAATACAATCGCAAATCTACTTAACAGGGAGACATGCGAGTGCAATACATGGTAATCCTTTGACTATCAGCTAGCCAGGAGAGACTCGATTGCTCAGTCTTGTGCAACTCGCAAATCCTCCTCTTTGTTGAGGACACCTCTCTCTACGCTGTCATCAGCTGAAATATGTCTAGGGCAGTAACCATTACCAACACACATGGGAAATGCAAACATAAATCTATGGAGAAGTTCCAACTTTTTTTTCCCTGAATGTGGTGGATTATCTTAAGGATCCTTGGTGGCACAGCGGGTTAAGTGTTGGGCTGCATGAGGCTGTCCACTCCCATGAAGGTTTGCGGTCTCAGAAACCGTACAAAGTGGTTTTACTGTACCTTATAAGGTTGTTATGAGTTGGAATTGCCTTGAGGGCAGTAGGTTTGGGCCTAGTAGGTTGGTGGGTTGTCTAGAACCCCTCCTAGAGAGAATAAATGGCCCACTTTGAAGATGACCGCCATAGAGCTACATACTTACGAACTTGGGTTCCAAAGTCAGATCATGTTCCATATCCCAAATTTGATGTGTACTGAGCTTCAGTGTCTTCATCTGTAAAATGGGAATAGCACTAGCAGGTCCTTTACAGGGTTCCTGCAAGGAGTAAGTATAGACCGATTACTTCATGTGCTTTCCATGTTACAGAGAGAGACACATCCCTGGGGAAGGCCGCCACTCTTGGCAGAGGTCAGCGAACAAGAGGAAGATCCTCAATGAGAGAGACGCATCGGCACAGGGGCTGCCGTGATGGGGCCAAACACAGTGACAATTGTGAGGGCGGTACAGGACAGGGCAGTGTTTCCTTCTGTTGTACACAGGCCACTATGAATCAGAACCGACTCCACAGCACCCAACAACAAGGACAAAAACGAGAGCGTTCAGCTCAGTCGAAAATGCCTTTACTCCAATTGTTCTAAAAGGAACATTTGTTATTTTCTTACTCAGCAAAGGAAAGCAACCCCCTTAAAAATACCTTAAAAGTCAGGGGGAGCTGGATTCTAAGTTCTATAAAGGCAAGAATGATGATCTGTCTTGCTCTCTCCTCTGACTCAAACCTGCCTACCCCAGTGCCCGGTCCACAGTAATGTTCAAATGTCCTCCCTGGATGCAGGAACCAAGGAGCACACAGCTGGGGCAGCTGAGGCTCCTCCATGTTGTATACATGTTGTATACTGGTGATTCTATGAGACAGCAGGAAACATGGTGGCAAACATGCACAAAATGTATTATTTAATAACCAATGACTCTAAATCCCATTGCACAATGCAGGGCATTTAAATTATTTAGCATTATTGAATATAGCCCTGTAAATTTTCCATCTTCCTAAAATTCCCCAAGTATCCCGACTTTTGAACCCAGGGTTCACATTTATTCAGACTCATACGTAAAACAACAATTTATGAAGCTGAAAGCATTTATCCTTTTTCATTTCTAAGTCAAGTCATATATTCAATCCCTGCATGAACGAGTATCTTGAACAGAAAAGTTCCAGCCCTTGGCCACAACCCAACCCCAGTCGGACACCTTGCAAATCCATTCTATTGATCACAGGGAAATTCTCTGTGTGGCTTCTTGCACAAATAACTGCCAGCACCAGAAAGATGGCATGGCCTGCACACCCCGCTGTTACATTTTCATCTGCGAAGGATTGAATGTTTCTTCAAGTAACGCTTTCCTTATTTTCATCTCAGTTAGCCAAAATTCATATTTTTCAGAACTTGTGATTCTGAGTAAGCCAACTATATAATATGCTTATTGGAGGACTCCAGCAAAAAATCCAGTTCAATTAAAAGTCACAGGTTTTCATTTGAAAAGAAAGACAACTTAATACAATTTATTAAGCACCATGGAGCTTAAAAATAATTCAGGAAAAAATTTTTTAATTCAGAAAGGAATCATTGTCCTTAATAGTGTTGCAGCCTACATGGTCCCATAGCCCAGAGGTTAGTATCCTTCAGCATAGCTTTCCTCTAGAGTCAGTATGCAGACATTGGGACTATGCGACAGCTGGGCTTGGTCCACACAGAACAATGTGTGTGCCCATTAAATCTGGTGGTTATTTGGTAAAGCACCATTTTTTTTTTTTTGCTTCATCGAATTCACAGTTCTTTGTTCAAACTCATCTCTGTTTTTCAGTTAGGGCAAGTTTACAATCGTAGGTGAAGCACATTTCATTCTTCAAGCTCTTAGGAGAATATGGAGGAAAGAATCTATGGAAGGCATACTTCACTAACACACCTTTGCTCCTCCCCACCTGTTCTGGAAGGGCATCTTCAAACCCCGAGCAGTTATGGAGCCTCTGCTGCTGTGCACACCCCACTGTCTCCCAAGACCATAGCATCCAGTACAGGGTTTCCCCTCCCCACCGCCTCGACTCCCTGGAGGAGTGGCCCTTCAACAACAGCCAGAGCCTCAGGAGCTTGGGTCAAAGGGCCTTGTAACTTGAGCCAGGAAGCCGTGAGCTCTTTACCTTTTGACAGTTGCTTTTTCTATCTCTCTGTGAGAAAGTGCTTTTTGCAGGGATCAGAGAGTTTTCTAAACAACAGGATGCTATTTAGAGAAACCCTGATGATGTGGTCAAGAATTTATAGACTCCTGTCTAACCTCTCCTTTGGGCATTGCTAAAATACAATATTGTGACTCTCTGTCCTGTGAGGAGATAAAGCATTTTGTGCTCTGAGAAAGAAAACTCAGACAAGCTAAAGTTCAGGAATAAGCAGCCACCATCCCATAGTGATGGTCAAGACCTTCAGAACCCACCTCCTTCAACCCCCAATGTCAAGGCAAATGCTGTCTCAGGGGAAAATAAGAATTTTATCTGTTAGAAAATAAATATACATAAAACCATGCATCCTAGGGATTCAATTCCCTTCTGTTTTTAATTAAAATAACACTTTCATTCTTAAAAGGGTCTCTCACTCACTCACTTATTCATAGCAACACTACAGGACAGGGTCAAACGGCCTCTGTTGATTTCCAAGCCTGTCACCCTTTATGAGAGGAAGACACCTCATTTTTCCCCATCGAGTGGCTGGTAGTTTTTACCTCCTGGCCTCGTGGTTGACTGCTTCACATGTAACCCACTTTGCCACCCGGGCTCCTGCTCTTAAAATGATAGTTAAAAAACCCTCCAAACTCACTGCCATTATGTTGATGCCAACTCATTGTGACCCTGTACTGCTCACCTTGGGGTTTGCAGCCCAGCGGCATAGAACCCACTCTGCCACCAAGGCTCCTATTAAAACACACAACACCAACAGAAAGTGAGGATCAGGTGGTTTCACTAGGGAATTCTACCAAACATTCAGAGAGGAGCCCATACGACTTCTACATAAACTACTCCAGAGTACAGAAAAGGACAGCCAACTGCCAGCTCATTTTATGAAGCAAGCAAAACTCATTGATAAAAGCAAGTATCTTATGATAGCAAGACTAAGCAAAGACACGACGAAGGTAGATGACTACTGACAAAGATCCTTCATGAACATAAATGCAAAAAATGATCAACAAAATCCTGGCCAATAAAATATAGCAATATTAAAAAAATAACACACAATCATCAACTGGGATTCACACCAATATTTCAAGATGATTAAACGTTAGGAAAAAAATCAATGCAATCCACCATATAAATAAAACAAAAACTAAGGAACACGTAGTTATATGAATTGATGCAAAAAGTTCCAATATCCATTCCTGATAAGACACTCAATAAAATAGGAATAGAAGGAAATTTTCTCAACACATTAAATGCCAGATATGAAAAGCCAACAGTGAACATCACCCACAATAGGGAAAATTGAAAGCCTTTTCCTGGGAACAGGAACCAGGCAAGGACGCCCCTTATCACCATTATGCTGGAAGTCTTAGTCAGAGTCATTAGACAACAAAAAAGAAATCAAAGGAACCCTAACGGGCAAAGAAGTGAAACTTTATTTTCAGATTATATGAAATCTTGTCTGTAGAAAATCTCAAAAATTCCATCCCCCAAAATATTGGAACAATCGAAAGATTCAACTGTGTAGCAGGATACAAGATTAACATACAAAAATCAATTGTCCCTGCTTAATACCTACTGAAGTTATCACTGAAGATATGGGTGCTATAGCAAAGGATGATGAAGAAAGCAGATGGTGTCTGGTTATCAGAATGAATAGTATCTTAAAGGCGATCTTAAAAGAAGCAGGCATCTATATGTAGCAGTAGCCAAGTTCACACTGAAGGAACACACTAGCACGTGTTATCCAAGAAGTGTAAATACAAAAACCAAACCCAGGGAGGGCATGGTATTAGAGCTTAACTTCTGAACACTCCGTTTGCAGAAGGCTGCAGTGAAAGTCCAAACCTATTTGTAGGGTTCTCCGTGCAGATTACGCCTCTGATGAATCTCCTCTGACTATGGATCAGAAGTGGGAAAGACAATTGTTAATGGACAGACTACAGTGTAAGGTAGATTACTATAACTGTAGGTCGGTCAAAATGTGACACCTTGCCATTGGTTTTTCATCTTGACCCAATGTATAATTGCTCCAGTTTTCAGAATTGTCTGCTTTGTTGTCGAGTGCGGTTTGTCTGTGTTTTATTTGTGTCATCGTTGGTGGGGCATTTGTTTGTATTCGGCCTTGACTTTGTATGACCTTCTCTATCTGAAACCCACACTAGGTAAACCTATAGAGCTAACAACTGGATCAGTAGATTCAAAGAAACATGAAAGGGGGGGGCTGGCAGGAAATGGGGAGCTAGCTACAGTGAGCACAAAGAAGAAGAAATGACCTGGAATTGATTGTGATGGTGGTTGCACAACTCTTATGCATGTGACTTGTATGATAAGTGATTTATATGCCTATGAAATTATTAAAAATAAATTAACTATTAAAAACCTATCTGAATCCTGTATATAAATGAAGAGTGCTCTGAAAAAGAAACGAAGCAAACAATACCATTTATAATAGTCACACAAAAATGAAATACTTAGGAATAAACCGAACCACAGACAAAGGTTTGGACAAAGAAAACGTCAGAGCCCGGCCACCAGAAGCTACAAGACTTACAGAAAGGGAAGAATGCTCATGTTCATGAACAGGAGGGCTTACCTTTGTGAAAATGTCCACACTACACAAAATACTTCATAAACACGTTGCAATTCCAATCCAGATCCCAACTGCATTCTTTAAGGAAGTAGAAAAACCATGGCTAATTTGAGATGGAGAGGGAAGAGACCTTGGATAGGCAAAGAGCAAACTCAGAGGCCTCTCACTACCCGACCTCAAAGCCTGTATTTTCTATATCCGTTTCTTCTTTTTAAAAATAACTTTGTTAAAACACTGACTTTTATTTTACATAGATTTTTGTGTCCCCACCATTTCCATGTGTTAAAAGTCTGCTACTACTCTGACCTAACATAGCATTCTGCACAGACTCAAAACCAAGGTGGGTGGAGTCCCCTCTTCCAGATCTCAAGGGGCCTTGTGGACAGCACGTTCTTGACAAAGGCGCCCGGACGACATTGATCAGACATGGTGGGAAAGTTCCCATTCTGCATTCTAAAGCTGGACGGCCAGGTGTCAACTGGTTCAGAAATGAAATAAGATGGAAAACTTCCACTGTTGAAACTATTTTCTTAACAAGTCTTCCTCCAGCGCCAGAGATCTTAATTAGCCTCCGGATCAGTCAACCCGAAGCAATTCTTCACATAATTGATGAATTTGGCTTCTGCATCCCTTTTCTATACCACATTTTTGCTTTAAGGTTTTCTCTAGAACTAGGACTGTTTGATGTTTGGGGTGAGTTTTTCCTTTTTTTTTTTTAAGGATTCTTGACCTCTGGATCTTGTTGATGGGCTTGAGTCTTCCATTCTGGATTGATGTTTGTACCTTTCTGGCCCGGTATCCTGTATAGATTTGTTCACTGGAGCTTTTTCCTTCATCATCATCATCATCAAGTTTAATCCCCCTCACCCTCACCACCCCCCCCCACCCTCACCCCGCCCTGTGGGACCTTGTTGCCACTTGCAGAGACAGATCATTTTCCTGATATATTTACTATTTCATCTCCTCCTCTTCATCATCTGACGGCACCTTCCTCCAAGCTACCCAATGCTGTCCATTCATATGCACGGACCCTGAGCCACACTGCAACGGAAAGCCCACTGGCGGGGTCATTTCAGGGGGGTCATAGGCTGTAGAGACAGTCCCACGGCTGCAGTGTTCCTTTCGCTGGGCTGCCTTTATAATCCATTGCCTCTGCGTTTGCAAGGTGCAGCTTGTCCTTTGCACCAGAGCCTCAACTGACTGTCCTTAAAGATCACGGGTGCATCTTAAAGTAATCATCTCTGTCAGCCTTCAGTTCACAATGAAAAGATCGCTTGGGGGCCTCAGGGAGCTTATGTCTACATGAAACCCCCATGGGGCAGCTGTGCACACTTCGCTCTTCGGTGAGAGAAACCAAAAGCCCTATGTTCTTTTCTAGCTCCTCAGATGGATGTGAAAATCAGACACTGCGCAAGGAGGACAGCGGAAGAATCGATGCATTTGAATGTGGTGCTAGAGAGGAATATGGAAAGTGTCGCCAACTGTCCTCCCTATTCAGTGCTCCCGAGACGTGTGGGTGGCAAGCCTTTGTCTCACGTGCTGCGCACATGTCATCGGGAGAGACCAAAACCCCCAACCAAACTCACTGTCATCAAGCCAGCGCTGACGCACAGTGCACCTACAGGCAGGAGAGCACTGCGTTTGTGCGCCGGGAGGCTGCAGCTGTGGCGGGGGTAGACAACTGGTCTTGCTCCTGTGGAGCCGCTGGTGGTTCTGAGCCGCCAGCTTTGTAGGATGGCAGCCAAATGGGAAATCACTATGCCACCAGAGCTCTACGCGGGACAGACCGGTCCTTAGAGAAGTTCATCACTCTTGGTTCAGTAGTGGGGAGTGAAAAAGAGGAAGACCCTCGACCAGATGAATGGACACGGTGGCTGACAGTGGCTCAAACATAGAAATGATTGTGGGGATGCCGCAGGACCAGGCAATGCTTTGTTCTGCTGGACATAGGGTCGTTTGGGGCCACAAGACTTGGCAGCACTTAACAACAACAACAACAACAACAACATCTTTTTAGTGGAATGTCATGAAGCCACGTAACTCATTTTTCTTAAGGAAAAAAAGTAGCCGGTCTTAACAACATAATGCAATTAGAATTGAAGAGAGTGATGGAATTGTCAGGTTTGTAAAGTTTTCTCTGCTGGGCACTCTCCTTTGAGTATTTTCCCAGACTGCCACCCTAGTGGCATAGTCGTAGGTTAAGCGTTGGGCTGCGAGTTTAGCAGTTCTAAACCACCAACTGCTCACTAGGAGAAAGATAAGGCTTTCTACTTCAGTAGTTACAGTCTCAGAAACCCACAGGGACAATTCGACTCTGTCCCATCCGGTCGCTGTAAGTTGGAATTGACTCCATGCCAGTGAGTCTGGTTTTGAGTGAGTCTGGTTTTGAGTGCTTGTAATATGGATCCCTGGAGGCTGTAGTTTCTATCTGTAATTCAGCTGTTCAAACCCATCCGCCGCTCTGAGGGAGAAAGGTGAGGCTTTCTGCTCTGTAATGATGTGCAGCCTCGGACACTCAGGGCTGCTGAGTCCAACCCACTTTTAATCCACATGGACTTTCTGTTCCTGTAAAGCATTACCGTCTCGGAAACTCACAGGGCCAGTTCTACCCTGTCTTGTAGGGTTTCTATGAGTCGGCATCGACTCAATGGCAGTTTCATTTTTAGTTTAGTTAATTCACATAATAGTCCCATGAAATAGAGAGTATTGTCCCTGAACTAAAAATGAGGGAATAGACTCAGAAAGAGTGACTAATTTGCACAGATCATACGCCAAGGACAAATTAACTGTAACTAATCATTTATCTTAGCTATCTGAAAAAGGAGCTATGCTAACAGCCGGCTGGTCTCTGCCAGTAACTCAGGAAAAGCGAGAAGGTGCTCTGTCTCGATTCTAGTAATAAGGGTACTGATTGGCTGACTTGAATGTACCTGTAACTGCTCGAACCAGGACTCCCTACCTGACAGCCGTTCTATCTGGCACCTTCATCTTGCTTAATTTAAATGCAACTTGAGCAATTTGTTGGGTTGGTATTAAGTCATGACCTCTCAGATCCAAACAAATCCTGTATCTGCAGTGCGATGCTGGGACTGGGATCCTACAAACTCCATTGCTACTTGTCAGGTGGGATGCTGGAGAGGAGGAAGGGATTTGCCCCCGCCTGTGGGCTTCCTGAATGTTCCCTGTGTCTGTATCACGCCAGCATCAGTTCTTCACCCCAGCCTTATCATAGCCTTCCTGTAGTGGCAGCTGAATTCAATTTGCTGTTTTTTCAACATCTGCCCTCAGACCCACTGCCATCCACTACCTGATGTCTTCTCTTCAGAGGTCTGCTTCCTCCTCTGAATTTCTGAGTTTTAATAATGCCAAGACCTTTCTTTGTTCCTTAGGCATTGGGGTGGTGAATGCTTCCTGCAGTTGCTACCTCCCTGCCACCTTACAGCTTACTTAGCTAGCAAGCATTTGCCCAGGTAATAGAGTCTCCATTCACATAACTGGCGTGATTCTATTTCCTGACTGGGCTTCAAATTCAATTTTCTGCTCTTTCTTCTATTCAAATTGGTAAAATGGTATTTACTTATATCTAAGAACATGATTTGCAAATGAAACAAAAACAAGATGGGATGATATCACTTTATCATTGTAGGAAGAAGACTTAAAAAAAATAAATGAGCAACAGCACAGCAAATTTTGCAGATGTTTTGGTACTCCCCCACCCCCATTCCCCTCCATTCTCCATAACTGAGCAGATGCTCAAAGCGCTCCTGTATTTTTCTCTCAGTTCTGGAAGCCAATAAATCCTAAAATAACACCATTACAGTAAGACAAGCTGCATAGCCCAAAGATGGATTTACTGGACTGATGTCAACGGATTGTTTCCGTGGTATCGAGTGCTCGCTTTAGAACTTCCTGAGAGCTGAGGTAGCAGGTTATTATTTTCGGCTGGAGGAGAGGCTTGAAAGGATATGCTCGGGGGGGAAAGGAGCCTGGCATGACAGTTCCTTGCTCTGGGGAGGGTTCTGGAACTGCCCGAAGGGCAAACGAATCTAGCTGAAAGACAGATCTTGAAACAGCTTGACCAAAGTTGCCTGCAAGAGAAGTAGCCATGTAGCTAGTATCTAAGAAATCAGCTCCTACTCAGGATTCTTTCAAAGGTTGAAGGAAGAGGTCGTGGCTTTGTGTTTATTCAGAGTTTTGGCTGTCGGTTGGTAAACATCGGTGAATGTAGGTGAGGAGAGGATATATTTTGAATATGTCCAGGATGCACCAGTTCAGAAAAGGACCCGTGCAGAGAGATTCTACGCTACGGCGGCTGATCACTTGCTGGCTTGGTGTCCTCCCTCCAGTACTGCTCTAAAGTGCACAGATGAAGCTCCGCGTGTGTCTATAGAAATAACTGTCCATCTTTATACCTCTGAGCCAAGAAGACCTTAACTACTTTAGGGAAACTGACCCCTCGCCATCTTCTACTAGGAAGTGCTTCAGCATTAATTATAAACAGAAGCAGTCAGATGAATCTTTTCGAGGCTTATTTTTACAGGACATAAAATTTCTCCCATCCCGCTTCCTCTGAAACCAGCGTGTGTGCTTTGTGGTTGTAGCCCTGAAAAAGACTTGAGATGATCTTTTTCTTTGTTCATTCCTAGAAACTGCAATATCATGTCCTGTTCTGAATTAGCTACAATTTATTTACAATGTCCCTCCTCCCTGGGGGGCAGGGGGAGGGGAATGATCTAGCTTTGTGTGTCCTAAGCATTTAACACTTGAACTTTTGCTACAGTCTTAGCATAACGAAACCTCCGTTTTAGTCCTGTCTTCAGTAAAATAGGTTACAAAAACCTCTCAAGACACTAGGACTCCTAGCCATCACTTTCTGTCAGTGGTGATACAATATATGTGATTAATATAACACAGGTAACAGAATAAGGGAATCTGTGTGGTTGTAAAATATCTGCATTTTATTTGAAGTGGTAAAATACTAAATCTGAGCAGACTGTTAAAGGTCAGGTATGTCTAATGTAATCCAGAGAAAAAAGACAAGAGAAAAAAAATATTTCAACCACAACAGGAAATGGGAAACAGAGGAACAACAAGAACAAAAATAAAACAAACAGAAAACAATAAAGTGTTGACCTAAATCCAATCACATCAATAGCGTACTAAGTGTAAATCATTTAAACACACCAAATAAAATACAAAGGTTGTCGTATTGCTCAAAGAAACAAGCAAGACCAAAGTACATGTTGCTTATAAGAAATTCACTTCATGTAAGGACTGTGATAAGAGCTCTATGAGCACCCAATAAAATGATTTTTTAAAAGAAAAGAAATTCACTTCCATGCAATAAATATAAGCTTAAGCTAAAAGGATAAAAAAATAACACTTATCAAACACCAAATAAGAGAAATCTAAAGTTACTATGTTAAGATAAAATAGGTATCAGAGCATAAAAGATTAAGCACAAAGTGTGACATGGCCAGGTCGAATCACCCTAAATTTACTTAGCAGCAGAGCTATAAAATATATAAACCATAAACTTACAGAATTGAAAAGAGTAGAAAAACAGACAATTATAATAGGAAACCTGAGCACTTCTTGCATGGTGACAGAACTTTGTAAGTATACAGTAACTCTTAAAAAAATGACCAATACCACCAACTAACTGTAGCTAATCAGCCTGTCCAGGACACACCACCCAATAATCGAAGAATACACATTCTTTGTAAATATACAGAAAATAATTAGACAAAATCCAACATCGTACATAGCTGAAACGCTCAGAAAAACTAGGACTAGAAAATAATTTTCTTTCTTATTTTTCAATGTTTATTTTCCTTCAATTAACCCCCATACCCCCAAAAGGCTGGAGCCAACTGCAGGACAGCTCGCTTGATGATCTTGCCCTGGTTGAAAGCTTGGCCCACATGCTGCAAGGCGCCCTCTGCAGAGAAGCCGTATCGGCCGGCAATGGGTCTCCTCAGAAGCAGTTTCGGCCATCCTTATGGTTGGAATTGCACCTGCCAATCTGGGTCAATCGAGAAAGCCAGCTCCTGGCCTCTGAAGACCCTGACTAGAAATGGAACTTTTCTTGTTGGTTCCAAAGAGGGTGAAGCTGGTGAAGGCACTTTTCCATTCTCTGGAACACTCCAGTAATGAGGTGGCAGCTCATGAAGGTCTGGTGAGCTCCTTGGGGAAGCAAATACTTGGCATACTACAAACACCAGCTTTTCGTGATGTATGCTGCCCACGATGGGGACTGCCCTGGTACTGGCTGAGGGACTCTGCAGCTGTCTGCCAAGCTCACCCACTGCAGTGTTTGGGTCCTTGTCTGGGACTCCTCTGCAGTTCCTCATTGCTCGCATAATAGGCAATGGCATTGCTTTCAAACACAAAGAAGCCAGTGTCACCCTCAAACGCTGGGACCTCGCCGGCAGGAAATTTGCAGAGAAGTTCAGGGGTGTGGTTAGTTTGGCTGACCTGGAAGTGAGATGGTGCAGCCCGACAGGCGACTAGGGCCATGAAGGCTCTCTACGGTTTTCTGGATATGTGTACTAGGTCCCAGCTGCCGGGAGGGTTCTGCAAAGAGAGAGAAATGTTCCTTACGTGATAAAGTGCATCTATAAAAAGAACTGCAGCGAACGTCTTACGTAATGGTAAAGAACAAAACAAAATAAGCTAAGAAAAATAAGGACAAGCGGTCCTATCTCACCACTCCTACTCAACATTGTACTGCCAGTTCCCACAAGGGCAGATAAAAGCAAGAAAAGACATCGACTGGATAGGAAGAAATAATGCCCTGGGCTGCGACTGGCAGGATCAGCAGTCTGAAACCTCATGCACACAGCAGGAAAAAACCAGGCTTTCTGCTCCCAGAAACAGTTTCCGTCTCAGCAACCTCCGGGGGTAGTTTACCTGTCCTATAGGGTTGTCATGAGTCAGAATGATGACAATTAGCTGTTTGTTTTTGGAGTGATAGATGACGTGATGGGCTATTTTTAAAAATCTCATAGTATCTATTAGAAAGCTCCTAAAACTAAGAAGTGAGTTTAGCAGGGTCATTGGCTATGGTCACTGTATTTAACTCCACTGCACTTTTATTTAATAGCAATGAGCAATTGAAAAATTCCCCCCCAAAATGTAATACTATTTACATTAACACCCCAGTAGTAAAGTTCATTACTTAATATGAGCCTTCTAACCAGAAGCCCATGTGGCATAGTGGTAACAAGTTGGGCTGCTAACCATAAGGTCAGCAGTTTGAAACCACCAGCAGTTCCATGGGAGAAAGATGGGGTTTTCTACTCCTGTAAAAGTTAGTCTTGCCCCCATAAGAATTTATTTCAAAAGATGGCATTGAATCTGCAGCTCCAGGAGAGGGACATATCTGATCAGAGCACAAGGGAGCAGATGAAGGGGGAGGAGTAGAGAGTGGAGCACACCAGGCCTGAGGATGATGATCCCAATTAGAGCAGCCCCACTATGAGACATGACATCCCTCACTGACCCATAGCCTTATAGGGGACAACACCGGAGACACAGAGTGGGAATTGCACCCGATCTGATCCTGCCACACCGAGGCAAAACACTAAGGGGATACAACAGAACAGCAAGGGAAGGGAGCGGCGAGGTCCCCAGGGAATGTTGAAGGTGGATTTTAGGGCCAGGGCGTGGTGCCCCAACAGACCGGACTGGAAAACATTCCTAAAGGCCAACAAATGATCCTCGAACTATCTACAAGCTTTTCTTTCATGTTGTGTTTTGTTTTGGTCATTGGTTTGTTGTTGTTTTGTTGTATATTGTTACTTGGTTTTGCTCTGTCTTATTTTTGTGCATGTTATTATCTCCGCAGGTCTGTCTAAATAAGATAGGCTGGATGAACAATCTGGAGGAGAAAACAACGGGACTGACAGTTCCTTGGGGACATGGGAGAGAGGGAGGTGGGGGAAAAGGAAGTGGTGTTAACAAACCCAGGGACAAGGGAACAACAAGTGATTCAAATTGGTGGTAAGGAGGATGTGGGAGGCCTGGTAGGGCATGATCAAGGGTAATGTAACCAAGAGAAATTACTGAAACCCTGGTGGGGACTGAGCATGATAGTGGAGGGACAGGAGGAAGGTCAAGGGAAATAGAGGAAAGAGCTTGGAGGAAAAGGGCATTTATAGAGGTCTAGATAAAGACATATATGTACATATGCAAATATATTTATATATGAGGATGGGGAAAAAGAACTATGTGCCTATATTTATAGGTTTAGTATTGGGGTAGCAGAGGGACATCGGGCCTCCACCCAAGTACTCCCTCAATGCAAGAATGCTTTGTTCTATTAAATTGGCATTCTATGATGCTCACCTTCCCAACACAACCGCTGAAGACAAAGCAGGTGAATAAGGAAATGTGGTGAAGAAAGCTGATGGTCCCTGGCTATCAAAAGATATAGCGTCTGGGGTCTTAGAAGCTTAAAGGTAAATGGATGGTCATCTAGCTCAGATGCAACACAGCCCACATGAAAGAAACACACCAGCCTGTGTGATCACAAGATGCTAAAGGGATCAATTATCAGGCATCACAAAAAGAAAAATCATATCATTGTGTGCTCACCTCCATGATATGATTGTTGAAGACAAATGGGTGTATAAGCAAATGTGGTGAATGAAGTGGATGGTGCCTGGCTATCAAAAGATATAACGTCTGGGGTCTTAAAGGCTTGAAGGTAAACAAGCAGCCATCTAGCTCAGAAGCAACAAAGCCCACATGGACAAAGCACACCAGCCTGTGCGATCATGAGGTGTCAAAGGGATCAGGTATCAGGTATCATCAGAACAAAATATCTCATCATAGCGAATGATGGGGGGAGTGCAGAGTGGAGACCCAAAGCCCATTTGTCAGCCACTGGAGATCTCCTGGTAGAGGAGTCTCAGGGAGGAGAAGAGCCAGTCAGGGTGCAATGTAGCAATGATGAAAAATACAACTTTCCTCTAGTTCCTAAACACTTCTTCCACCCTTCCCCCCACTATCATGATCTGAATTCTCCCTTGCAAGTCTGGCTAGACAAGAGGATGTACACTGGTGCAGATAGGAACCAGATATTCAGGGAATCCAGGGCGGATGATCCCCTCAGGACCAGTGGTGTGAGTGGCGATACTGAGAACGTAGAGGGAGGGTGGGTTGGAAAGGGGGAACTGATTACTAGGATCTACATGTGATCCCCTCCCTGGGGGACGGACAATAGAAAAGTGGATGAAGGGAGACGTAGGACAGGGAAAGATATGACAAAATAATAATTTATGGATTATTGGGGGCTCATGAGGGAGGGGAGAGCTGGGAGGGAGGGGGAAAAATGAGGATCTGATGCCAGGGGCGTAAGTGAAGAGCAAATGTTTTGAGAATGATGAGGGCAATGAATGTACAGATGTGCTTTGCACAATTGATGTATGTATGGATTGTGATAAGAGTTGTATGAGCCCCTAATAAAACGATTTTTAAAAAGTTAGTCTTGGAAACTCACAGAAGCAGTCTTCCTCTGTTCCGTAGGGTCTCTATGCATTAGCAGCGACTCAGTGGCAGTGAGTTATTTTGGCTTTTGTTTGTTTGTTTCTCTAGTCATCGTTCTCTATTTTGTGAGGTATTATAAATACTAGCCTCTACACCTGAGGTGAAAATACCATTTCGGTGTGCGTTATCTGTTCCATCGAGGATGGATAAAGGTGGCATAAAGTCCCTGCCTTACTAGAAAGTGTGACTCAAGTCACTACTTTTAGTTTTGTTGAGCGTCTAGGCCGCAGATAAGCTATCATCTTGATATCCGTATTAATGCAAGAACTGACTTCCTGTTTTAAGCCATTCCCTTAATAGGCAAAGAAGCCCTGATAGCGTAGGGGTTATGCATTGGGCTGCTAACCACAGGGTCAGCAGTTTGAACCAGCAGCTGATCCGTGGGAGAAAGATGGGGCGTTCTACTTCCATGAAGAGCTACAGTCTCAGAAACTCACCAGAGCAGTTCTTTCCTGTCCTATAGGGTTCCAATGCATCAGCATGCATTCAATGGCAGTGAGTTTTTTGTTTTGTTTTTTAACAGGCACACGAGCAGCTTCCTGTTTAATTGAGAAAAGCAGGAGGTTAGGGTCCCAGAATTGGCTGAGACAAGACATGGCCCATCTAACATGCGCAGAAGTAATCAGCATGCCCTCTGCCTAACCTCTCTCAAGAGGAACAAACCACACTTTCTTCAAAGTCCTGGTCTTGAGCACGGTACCATCTTTGTGATCTCCCCTTCCCAACTGACCCTGTGCAGAGACTAGAGTTAAGTAACCCAGTGATGAACACTACTCAGTTGGCAGTTCCTGCCCTAGACGACGACAATTGACCGAGGACTTGGAAAGCCATCTCATTAATGGGAATACTAGTGTGCTCCTCTGCCTCGCCAAGCAAACAAGCCTGTCTCCTTTCCCTTGGGAATGTTTGCATTTCTGTAGTGGCAATACGTTCCTTGGCCAAAGTTTCCTCTCTTGTTTTGGACCTGGCATCTGGCTGGTCCCTGTGTGACCCAATTCCCCAGCTTCTGCAGCCTTGTGGTCAAGAGCTGGTTTGGTACGTACGAGGAGAATCCTCCAGATGAATATCTGAACTATGGATTTGGCACTTACCAGCTTCCACCAGAAGAGTTATTTCCTTGAAGGATCATAAATTACATGAGACGTTACAGCAAATTACAGACTCCTGGGATGTGAGGGGTAATGCTGATGGAAGAAGGGGAGGGAGGTTGATATCAGGAATAAAGTATATAGGAAAAGATGGACATTTAGGACATATTTAACCTCCACCATACTGGAACTAGTCTGATGCGAATCCCTCTAAGACATATATGTTTGCACACTCAACGAAGCAAAGAGTTACACATACTTAGAAATATGTGCAGGATCTGTGTGCTAGAAACCATCAAATGAAGGTGAAATAAACTGTTGTTGTTGTTGTCAGTGGCCATCAAGTTGGCTCTGACCCACAGCGACCCTATGCCACCAGAATGAGCCCCTTCACTGTCCTGAGCCAGTCGCACACTTGTTGCCATGCTTCATCCCATTGTTGCCGCCACGGTGTCCATCCATCTGCTGAGGACCTTCTTCTTTTTCACTGTCCCAAACATGATGTCCCTCTCCAGGGACAGGTCTCTCCTGACACGTCCAAAGTATGTATGACAAAGTCTTGCCATCTTTGTCTCTAAGGAGCACTCTGGACGCACTTCTTCCAAGACAGATCGATTTGTCTTCTTAGCAGTCCATGGTGCTTTGAATATTCTTCTCCAGCCCCACAATTCAAAGGCATCCATTCTTCTCAGTCTCCCTTATTCACTGTCCAACTTTCACACAACATTAGAGGCAATTGAAAATATCATGGCTTGGGTCAGGTGCACTTTATTCCTCAAAGTTACATCTTTGCTTTTATTACTCTAAAGAGATCCTGTGCAGCAGATTTATCCAATGCAGCACGTCTTTTGATCTCTTGACTGCTGCTTCTATGAGCATTGATGGTGGATCCAAGTAAGACAAAACCTTTTGACAACGTCAGCCGTTCCTCCATTTATCCTGATGTTACTTTTTGGTCCAGTTGTACAGTCCTTGACCTTCATCAGCAAGTGCTTCAAGTCTTCCCACTTTCAGCAAGCAACGTAGTTATCTGCATATTGCTGGTTTTAAATAAAACTTCCTCAAATCTTGATGCCATAGGCTTCTTTACATAATCCAGCTTTGCTGATTATTTGCTCAGCATACAGATTGAATAAGTATGCTGAGAAGCTACAACCTTGACACATTCCTTTCCTGATTCTAAATCATGTAATATTCCCTTGTTCTGTTCCCACTACTGCCTCTTGATCCATGTACAAGTTCCACATGGGCACAAGGAAGTGTTGTGGAATTCCTTTTCTTCTCAATGTGATTTATAGTTTGTTGTGATCCATATAGTTGAATAAATTAAGAAAAGCTAAATCAATAGAAATATATACTGTGCTAATGAATTTTTAATGTTCAATATTGTTAAGATATTTTCTGGTTGTGTATTGTCGTCAATCCTAACTCTTAATGACTCCATAAAACAGAATGGAATTGCCCATAGTGTTTCCTAGGCTGTATTTTAAAAAAATCATTATATTGGGGGCTTGTACAACTCTTATCACAATCCATACGTCCATCCATTGTGTCAAGCACATTTATACATTTGTTGCCATCATCATTTTCAAAACATTTTCTTTCTACTTGAGCCCTTGGTGTCAGTTTCTCATTTTCCCCTCCTTTACCTACCCTCCCTCATGAACCCTTGATAATTTATAATTATTATTTTTTCATGTCTTACACTGACTGATGTCACCCTTCACCCACTTTTCTGTTGTCCATTCCCCTGGGAGGGGGTTATAGATAGATCATTGTAATTGGTTCCCCCTGTCTCCCCACACATTCCCCTTACCCTTCTGGTATGGCTACTCTCAATATTAGCCCTGAGGGGTTTATCTGTCCTGGATGCCTGTGTCTCCAGTTCCTATCTGTACCCATGCACATGCTCTGGTCTAGTCAGATTTGTAAGGTAGAATTGGGGTCATGATAGTGGGGGAGAGGAAGCATTAACGAACTAGAGGAAAGTTGTATGTTACATTGGTGCTATACTGCACTCTGACTGGCTCATCTCCTCCCCACGACCCTTCTGTAAGGGGATATCTAATTGCCTACAGATGGGCTTTGGTCCTCCACTCCAACCCCCTTCATTCACAATGATATGATTTTTTGTTCTAGGTCTTTGATGCTGATACCTGATCCCATCGACACCTCATGATCACACAGGCTGGTGTGCTTATTCCAAGTGGACTCTGTTGCTTCTCAGCTAGTTGGCCGCTTGTTTATCTTCAAGCCTGTAAGACCACAGACACTATATCTTTTGATAGCCGGACACCATCAGCTTTCTTTACTACATTTGCTTATGCACCTGCTTTGTCTTAGCGATCATGTTGGGAAGGTGAGCATCATGGAATGCCAGGTTAATAGAACAAAGTTTTCTTGTGTTGAGGGAGTACTTGAGTAGAGATCCAATGTCCATCTGCTACATTAATATTAAAGTTTTAAATATATGTACATAGATCTATTTCCTCATCAAATATATATTTACATATGTACATATCTGTATTTAGACTTCTATAAATGCCCTTTGCCTCCTAGTTCTTTCCTTTATTTCCTTTTACTTTCCTCTTGTCCCACTATCATTTTCAGTCTTCCTTTGGGTTTCAATAATTCCTTTCCATTATACTGCCCTTGATCAAGCTCTATCAGGCCTCCTACAGCCTCCTTGCCATTGATTTTAGAATACTTATTGTTCCCTTATCCCTGGGTTTGTTAACACCCACTTCCTTTCCCCCTGACTCCCCCATTCTCGTGTCCCCCTGGAACCATTGGTCCCGTTGTACTGTCTGCCAGATTATTTATCCCGCCTATCTTATCTAAATAGACCTGCAGAGATAATAATATGCACAAAAACAAGACCGAGCAAAAGAAAGCGACAGAAGAAAACAAAACAACAGCAATAGCAAAAATACCAATGACCAAAAAAAGAAAGACAGAAAAGCCTATAAATAGTTCAAGGTCTGTTTGCTGACCATTAGGAGTGTTTTTCCAGTTGAGTCTGATGGGGAGCCACGCCCTGGCCCCAAAGTTTATTTTTGGTATTTCCCGGGCACTTCCTTGCTCTGCTCCCCTTGCTGTTCTGTTGCACACCCTTAGTGTTTCTCCTCGGTGTGGTGGGGTCAGATTGGGCACAATTCCCACACTGTGTCCCTAGTGTTATTCCGAGTAGTTCTATGGGTCAGTGAGGGATATTGTGTCTCATAGTGGGGCCGGCCCTATGGTCCTCTCTGTGCATTGGCTGCTTTCAGCAAGAACGTCGTCCTCAGGGCTTGGTGGGCCAGGATGTGCTCCACTCTCTCTCCCTCCCCCTTAATTTGCTCCCTTGTGCTATGATCAGACATGTCCCTCTTCCTGAGCTGTAGCTTCAGTGCTGTCCTCTGAAGTGAATTCTTCTGGGGGAAGGGGGGTTATCTACGTAGTTGGGATTGGGGCCAGCCCCTCAGTCATCTCTACTGGCCCCTCAGTCCCTGCCTCATGCTGGTATGTTTTATTCACGTCTTGGAGCACCGGGTTGAAGTCTGGTCCCTCTTTCCCTGTGGAGATATAAACAATACCCTCCCCTTGGGTGGGTTAGTGTCCTGTTCCCTTGCTATCCATCCCCCCCCCCTTTTTTAGTTGGCTATCACATGTATCCCTGGATATGGTCTGGCCCCTGTCATACTACCTGGACCTCACCCTAGGAATGTTTGTATACAGTACTTTTTTCCCTAGGCCCCTTTTGCATTTTTAAGATTACCTCAGCGGACTCATGCTGTACTTGTCCTTTTGTGCTTGGCTTACTTCGTTTAGTATAATTTCATCCAGTTCTTCCAATGCAGCGATGTGCTTCCTGCGTTCATCATTGCTTTTTAGGGATGCGTAGTACTCCATTGTATGTATGCACCACAGTTTTTTAATCCATTTGTCTGTTGATGGAAATATGGTTTGTTTCCAACTCCTTGTGATTGTGAACTGTGCCACAATGAACATTGGAGCACAGATGTCTGGCCGTGGCTTGTTTCTTGCTAGGCTGTACTTTTTATGGGAACAGGTCACCAGGTATTTTCTCCCATGGAGCCACTGAGAGTTCAAGTGTCTGACCTTTTGGCTAATAACTGAGTCCTTAACCATGGCGTCACTAGGGCTCCTGGTCAAGAGGCTACTTTAATTAACTTTTAGATTGTATGCAATCACATTAGAAATCCCCTTAGACTTTTTATAGAGCCCAACAAGTTGATTCTAAAGTGTATGCATATGTGTAAAGACAGGGACATTTAAATATGCAAACCAATTTTGACAAAAGAATGACAAAGTTGAAGGACCTGATTTTACCACAATAAATATTTATTGAATATATTTATTAATTAATTGTATCATCCATTTGTCATCATATCATCCATACATATTTCCTGCAAAGATGCAAAGTCTCTCTGTAAGGTCCCTCCAATCATCCATTGTGCAAAAGTCCAGACTTTCATAGTCAAGCTACTGTTATCAAGGCAGTGTTATAATTGAAAGAGGACAATGATTACAAGGGGGGTCCTAGGTGGTGCAAACAGTTAATGTGCTTGACTGCTAACTGAAAGGTTAGCATTTCAAGTCTACCAAGCAATACCTCAAAAGAAGTAGGTGTCAACTTCGGAAATGTCATTCTTGAAAAAAATATTTTACAAACTTTGCTCTTCAGTATATGAGGTCACCATGAGTCAGAACCAACTCAGTATCAGGAATATCAGAAATGCAAATCATAGGCTACTTGCACATCTCTTTCCTAAGTACAACAGGGCAAGTCATGTGATCAGTGATACCTTAGATCCCAAATTATGCCTGTGAAAAACTAAGGGGTGATAGCACAGACTTCTAATTATGTCCAAATATCCATTTCCCTTTCTTCTTAGAAACCGAGCCTCTATCTTTTAGCGAGACCCACAGCAGCCCAGAGGGAGACTACATTTTCCCTCCTGTCTTCATAGCTAACGGTGGCCGTGGCTAAGTGTTGAAAAAGGCAGTGTGAGCAGGAGTTGTTCAAAGATTTTGCAGGTCGTCACTTTAGGAGGGTACACAATGGGAAGGTAGATAGGTGTCTTACATCTTTAACTCCGCAAAAGAAGCAACATCTTAGAGCATGGTGGCACAGTATGGAGAAGTTGGTAGAAAGTGTCTAGGCTTCAGGAAGGAGTCCCGGGGGGTTCAAACAATGAACACCTTCAGCTGCTAATCAAAAGGTCGGAGGATCAAGCCCATCCACAGGCACTAAGAAGGGGCTGGCAATCCTGAAAGGTCAGCCGTCAAAAACCCTATGGGCACAGTCTCTCTTGTGACATCGGCTACTGGTTTAAAAAGGTACAAAACAACAACAACCCCCTGTACAATGGCGTGATGCACTGGTTTTTAATCTCTGTGAAACGATGCACTGGTTTTTAATCTCTGTGAAATGACTGGAAATTCTAACAGAAACAAGGATCAAGTGCTCCCTGTCCAGCCACTGGATGTAGAGTAGTTGAGTGGCAGCAAGGAATTTCCATGCCTGCCTCCCTTGATTACACCCCTTTGGCCCGTTTAATCCCAGTCTTCTTCCTACCCTTATTTCTCTCATTTCTCAACTCACCTCTTTTCCCAAAAAACAAAGACAAACCATGCCATCAAGCCAGTTCTGGCTCATAGTGACAGCACAGGGCAGACCAGGACTGGCCCAGCGGGTTCTAGGCTGTAAATCTTCACGAAGGCAGGAAGCTTCATCTTTCTCCTGCACAGCAGCTGGGGCCTTCCAATCGCTGGCCTTGCTGTTAGCAGCCCCATGCAGAACACTACGCTGCCAGGGCTGCCGGTGCCTGTGGCCCATGTGGCCTTAGATCCACCTCCAATTTTGGATGCAACTGTGGATGCTTTTTCCAAAGCAAAAATAGTGATAGTAACGTTTAAAGGCCACATTTTTAACTGTCATTGACAACTGGTTGTCTGGATTTTATTCTCTGTCTCTCTTTCCTCCTTTTTACTATTTCACAAAGAATTCATAAGCTTGTTCTGATTGTTTCGGTAACAGAAGTGCATTGTAGTCTAGAAAGAAGGTGTGTCTTAATGCTCTCTCAGACTTTTCCCTGTCCTATAACAACAGCCAAAACATGGCACTTGATTTGTAGAATATCCACCCAAGTCACCACCTATTTACCAAGCCGTGTTTGCAAAACATTACATGTTTTTTTTCCTCATCTTTACTCAAAGTTAACTTTTCTAAAGCAAACAAAGTAATAGTATACATAACTGCTATTAGATACTGAGTCTTTACTTATAGGCAAATATTTTTCTTTAATACAAGTTAGTAATATTCCATTCCAAGTATTTATTCTCCAATGATTTGATAAAGAGTAATTTCACATTTAAAATAAAACCTGAACATGCTGATAAGCCCATTTCTGTAATTTTTTTTCATCTTTGTTTTTCTTTGGAGAAATTCTTAGGGCTTTATCTCTTAGGAATTTCCCTATTTGAGTTTTTTTCCCTTGCATTAAAAGAAAAATATAGGCTACATTAAGAGGCACTATTTTAAATATTGTAAATTTTTTTAGATGTACAATTTTCCCTTCAGAGAAATGAAAGTTCACTTTTATAGATTCTACCCTATTTGGAAAGAATAATAATTTATTGAACACTGACTACATGTTAAGAATCATGTCTTTACTCCCACTATTAAATCTCATCCTATCATAAATATTTATTTACAAATGTTAAAAATGAAAAGTCATCCAAAGCTACACAGTTAGCATGTAAGTCTGATGGGCATAAAGACTCAATTGACAGAATATTTTAAATGAATCCACCTGAAGGAGATTTTAATATGGAAAATTACTAAAAATGCATTTAACCTGTGAGAATTCTTTTACTTTACTATTTAAAAAGAGAATATTGGTCTAACAATATTCACATTTCAATTTATAACTCATATCTAAATAAGCAATTTATAACACATACATGAATAAATCAAAATTGCCTTGATGGGGACCAGACCAAACCATGAGGGCAACATACTGGCATGGAGTAGCAAACTAACAGAGGATGGGCCGGGCCCAAACTGAGCTATGTTGATCCCCTCCCCCAAAGAATGCGACACAGAGGACAGCACTGAAGTTTTAGGCCAGGGGAGAGTGGCAGGTCTGTCCAGACCACACGAGTGCTAACTAAGAGAGAGCGAGAGTGGACCTCATCATGGCCCACCAAACCCTGAGACAGACAACCCTGCTTGGAGCAGACAATTCACAGAGAAGACCATAGGGCCGGTCCTACCATGAGACGCTGTATCCCCTCATTCACCCATAGTGCTACAGGGACAACACTGGTGACACTGTGTGGAAAGTGTGCCTGGTCTACGCTATACACAGTGGGGTGAAACTTGAAGAGAGTACCACAGGGCAGCAAGAGGAGCAAAGTAACCAAGTCCCTCAGGAATCCTGAAAATAGACTTCTCACTCGGGCAACAGAGCTTGGCACCTCATCAGATTCGATTGGAAAACACTCATAAGGGTCAGCAGACAGACCTGGAAATATCTATTTGTTTGTTTACTTTGTGTCTATCTATGTAAGATAGGCAGGGTCCCCAATAAATCATTTTTAATGCAAAAAAAGAAAGAAATTCAAACAAGCAAAAGGTATTTTTTGAGGCAATGAGGGAAATTAACATGAATTGGTTATTGGACAATAATAATAAAAAAAGATAGGCAGGGCAAACAACCCTGAGGAGAAAACAACAGGACCAGCAGAGCGGTCCTGGAGGGATTTGGGAGAGGAAGGAACAGGGAGGGATTTGGGAGAGGAAGGAGCAGGGAGGAGCAGGGCGCCAACAAACTCCAGGATGAGGTAACAACTAGAAATCTAAAAATCATGGCAAGTAGGCTTGGTGGGGTTTGATCAAGTCCAGTGTATCCAAGAGGAATTACTGAAAGCCAAGTGGGGGGTGAGCATGGTAGTGGGACAGGAGGGAGGTGAAAGGAAATCGATAAAAGAAATAGGAAGCAAAAGTTATTTATAGAGGTATAGCTTTGGCATATATAAATGTAAATACATTATTTTACAATGAAAGGTATAGAGGCCAATGTGCATATATTTATATGTTAAGTATTAAGATAGCAGTTTTTCACTGCTCACCTTAAGATCAATGGTTCAAACCCACAGCTGCTCTGCGGGTGCTCCCTATTGGCATATGAACTTTTCAAAAGGATTGTGCTGTGATCCCTAGGGTAACTTGGTCCATTGACCAAGTAATTGGGTCAATAAGTGATTAGAAACTTTGACTGGTTAGTCTAGGTAAGTCATTCTTCAGAGGTTGGTTTATGCTCTGAGGCCACCCCAACCAAAACTAACAGTTCATAAAACTATAATTTATATGTTTTGAATTGTACTTTTATTAGGGAGCAGCTCATTAAAGCTCCATAGGGTCTTCTCGTCTTATGACCATATCCCCACCTCATTTCACTGATGAAAATGTAAGAGACAGTGAAATCCTCGGGTGGCCATTCAGACAGGTCCTTATTTCGAGAGCAAATGCTAAGGCCACCTTTGCATGGTCAGAGGAGGCGGCGTTAAACATGGCCACCGGGCAGGCAGGGACCCTAGTACTTGTAATGCTACAAAGAAGAGCCTATCTGCCCCCGTAAAGACAGAACCCCTCAGAAACACTGCTGCTATGGGTAGAAATAGACTTGATGGCTGTGGGGTTAGTGTCCAACAGACTCCCAACTGTTGTAAGGAGTTTAGCCCATGTCTTCACTGAATTCCATTATTCTTAATGTGGTGTAAAATTCACGATGATTTTGAATCTGGCTGCATGTATCAGCTCTAAAGTTTGTAAATGCTTTGGAAGGATATAACACAGAAAAACACTTCTTAAAATCTCAATCATATGACTAAATGGTAATCATACCTTCACAAATATACATGCAAAGACTATAATAATAAAGCAAGAGAATCTAGTCATAAGGATAGTGATAATACAATAATTGAAGACTAAAGTAGTAATGCTACAGTAGCAAAGTTCCAAGGTGAAATTTAGAATACGATTTCTCTACTAAATGAAAAAGTAATATCTTTAGATTAACTTAAAATGCTAGAGGAAAAGTCATTTAAGATTCCCCCTGGAAAGAATATTCCACAGAATCCTGGTAAGTCTTCATAGATGATAGTTAAAATATTTTCTATTTTAGATTTCTGTTCAGGAGAATTCTGTGGGACTTACATCCAAATAACTCAAGTAGATGATGACTCATAGCAATCTTATGAATCGCCCTCTTTGGGTTTCTAAGATTTAAAATTTTTATGGGAACAGAGAGTTCCATCTTTCCCCTTCAGAGGGACTGATGGGTTCAAACCATCACCCTTGTGGCTAGCAGCTCAATGCATAGCCTCCTATACCACCAGAGCTCATTGTGGGCCTTCCATAGTTTACTTTAAGGGGTAGGAGATGCTACTGGAAGATAATTTCAAAAGATAGTGAATAATTTAAACTTTAGAGTTGAGATGATGAGGTCTTTGTGAACTAGCAGTTATGTATTGGCTTGCTAACTACAAGATCAACAGTTCAAAACCACCAGCTGCTTTCATGGAGAAAGATGAGGCTTCTACTCCTGTAAACAGTTACAGTCTTGGAAACCCAGGGGGCAAATTCTACCCTGTCCTATAGGGTCATTCTGAGTCAGAAACGACTCGATAGCACTGAGTTTTATTTGTGATTTTAGTAGTATAGAAGCTGTAATATGATTAAGAAATCCCAAGACTCTTAATTTGTTGCATTTCCTATTACTTTAAAAATATATTTGTTAAGGTTAGTGGTGAGATTCAAATAATTTAACCACGAGTTTACTGTCCTAATGACTATTTTAAGTATAAAAATTATATATGCTGAAAGGTAGTTTATTATTTAATACAATTAATACTTAAATAAGAATAAAGGAAGTACACAAAACTAGATTATGCTATAAGGAAGAATTTTAAAATATTAATGAAAAATATTAAATAATACCTGACAAAAACATTAAAAATATTATTTAAGATATTTCCATTTTGATTTTATCCAAGCACCGTCGGCTGTATGATTTATCCTTAACCATCTTTCCACTGTAGGAGTACGATCCTCGTCCTTTAGAAGTAGGCCAATTAGAATAATAGTCGTTGTGTTTGATGTATTAGAAACAGGTGACTTCTCTTCCCTGAACAAATTATGTTCACCTTTGAAAAACCCCTTTCCACTTCTGTTGAACTTACAGCAATTTTTCTGACAATCGTTCTTTGAACAGTTTCAGGAATTGTGTAATTCACTCATAATACTTTGTAGGAATTTGGAGTGTAACATATACTTGAATCCCACCACTAGTGAAGGTCCTTGAGTGGAACAAACAGTTTACACTTTGCTACTAACAAGGAGATTAGTGGTTCAAACCTACCAGGCAGTATCTCAGAGGAAAAGAGATCAGGAAACCTACTTCCATAAGGATTACAGCCAAGTTGACTCTGGAACATACTGAGTTTCTCCAAAGGAACTCCTTAGCCACTCAACAAAAACAAAAAGCAACAATAGCAACAAAATGTGCAACAACAATTGAAACTATCTTACACCTAAGAAAGGTATCTTACTGAAAAGAATAAAATTCAGAAATAAGATAAAAATAAAATGATTTAAAAATTTTTGGTGATACAAAATTAATTGACAACATCGTTCACAAAGATAATATTCTGTATCCTAATTTGAGAGTAGTGTTAAAAGCTCGTAAGTAGCCATCTAAGTTCACTCCCCATTGAGAGGCAAGAAGAGTGACGAAAAAAAAAGGCACTTGGAAAATAATTAGTATAATACACTAATGTAGCACACAAGCCTGAAGCTAGAAGAAATAGATGGTGCCTGGCTATCACTGTCAGCTGCTCTAAAAATGGCTACATTAGAAATGGCCTGGATAGAGTGGGAGAGAAACGTGGAATAGAACTGTGAATCACAAAGAGACCATGCTTCCTGATTGGATAAAGAATCGAGAGAATCTCATGACGATGGCCTTTTCCCATCAAGTATGGGACTGAACTCATCCATGTTAGGATGTCAACCACTGAAGATCCAAAGGACAGCATTTACCCAAGGACAAAGCTCAGAGGCTTAGAAAAGAAGGAGGGATAGCAACAGGGAGCAGAGAGGAAGTGGTGTAAATGATGACACATGGAGGGGATTACAAGGGTTGAACCGAATCAGAGTATGTATGAATTGCTGGTTGCAAACTATTATCTGCTCTGTAAACCTTCCTCTAATTCACAATTAAATTTTTTAAAATTGATGACAGTTTCAAATAGAAGAGTTATACATAACTCATGATGAAGATGTACAGAGATTTTATCTATAGTATGTAATCCAAAAACATCTTTCAGGTTTCTCCTGATTGACCCTGAATGAAAATCTTACCTCAGGTGATAAAAAAAAAAGTCCATTAATGTTGCTCATGCATTTCAACATAAAAATGGAATGGAATCATTGACTACAGGTAGAAATGTGCATGACTACTCAAGATAAATATGCTGCTTGGAAGGTACACATTCACTCCACTTTTGTCTGCCAGCTTGATTTTTGAATTGGGCACTCATGGATAAAAGGTATGTGATCTGAAAAAATAGTGCGTCTTTTAAAAGACAGTGTCATGCAATGCCATTCTTTTTGGCAAAATTTATATTACATGGCAGTAGACCACTGGCTGAACTAATATAACATGATACATTAAAAACTGCACATCATCATGGTAATATGTGTCAGAACAACGAACTGTTACATCAGATACCTGCTCAGGTGTACATAGGACCCTCTGTAAGTCAATGGCAAAAGCATTATACTCTCTTGATGCCCTTGTCTAAAATGAGCAACCCTACAGCATTCATGTTCCGTGATGTGTGTCTGTTTAAGTGGCATGTTTAGTAGGCGCACACTGTAAGAACACAGCACATTGTAAAAGCCACAATTGGATATGGTTTGCTTTCACAAGCATCTTTCCTCCAAAGATCCAATAGCTCTGTCTTCTTTCTTCCCCAAAGTACACCTGCATGGAGCTTGTGGTAGGTTTTAGGGTAAGTTGGCTGGGCCAGGATTCTGCCGTGATAGGCTCTAACACAGTGTGTTCAACTCCCTGATGGGATCTTCTGTGAAGCAGCCAAACAGCTGTGGGAAGAATATGGTAGAGAACCACAGCCTTAATCTGGTCACAATTGGGTGAAGTTCCATCCAGGATGGGGGATTCTTAGTATAGATTGACAGTGTGCAGAAGCTAGCTCACTTAAAAAAATATTTTATTAGGGGCTCACACAACTCTTATCACAATCCATACATACACTTTTACTGCTGTATTTATAATCTGCACTGGTATGTTGACCTCCTGCTATGTTGCCTGAAGATTCCAGGAGACATTAGCAGACCTTGAATTCATTTGATTGACCTTAGATTTATTCAGCTCTGCATCCACCAGCCTGTGGTTTGGTTTTTTAAAATAATTTTATTGGGGGCTTGTACAATTCTTATCACAATCCATACATAAATCGTGTCAAGCACATCTGTACATTTGTTGCCATCATCCTCAAAACATTTGCTTTTTGCTTGAGCCCTCTAATACCAGCTCCTCATTTTCCCCCTTGATCCCCCCTCCCCACTCCCTCATGAACCTTCCATAATTCATAAATTATTATTATTTTGTCATATCTTACATTGTCCAACAGCTCCCTTCACCCACCCACTTTTCTGTTGTCCATCCCCCAGGGAGGAGGTTATATGTAGCTCCTTGTAATCGGTTCCCCCTTTCTACCCCACCTTCCCTCCACCCTCCAGGTATCGCCACTCTCACCACTGGTCCTGAAGGGGTCATCTGTCCTGGATTCCCTCTGTTTCCAGTTGCTATCTGTACCAATGTATGTCCTCTGGTCTAGCCAGATTTGTAGGGTAGAATTGAGATCATGATAGTCGGGGTAGGAAGCATTTAAGAACTAGAGGAAAGTTGTGTTTCATCATTGCTACACTGCACCCTGACTGGCTTGTCTCCTCCCTGCAACCCTTCAGTAAGGGGGTGTCCAGTTGCCTACAGATGGACTTTGAGTCTCCAGTCTGCACTACCCTCATTTACAATGATATGATTTTTTGTTCTTTGATGTCTGATACCTGGTCCCTTCTACACCTCGTGGTCACATAGGCTGGTGTGCTTCTTCCCTGTGGGCTTTGATGCTTCTGAACTAGATGGCTGCTTGTTTACCTGCAAGCCTTTAAGACCCCAGACGCTATATCTTTTGATAGCCAGGCACCATCCGCTTTCTTCACCACATTTGCTTATGCACACATTTGTCTTCAGTGATCGTGTCGGGAAGGTGTGTATCATGGAATGCCAATTTAATAGAGCAACATGTTCTTGCATTGAGTAAGTACTTGAGTGGAAGTCCAATGTCCATCTGCTGCCTCAATACTAAACCTATAAATATATGTATGTAGATCTATTTCCCCACTATCCTATATAAATATATTTACATATGTACATGCCTGTATTTAGACCTCTATAAATACCCTTTTTCTCCTAGTTCTTTCCTCTATTTCCTTTTACTTTCCTCTTGTCCCAATATCATGCTCAGCCTTCATTTGGGTTTCAGTAATTTCTCTCGGTTATATTGCCCTTGCTGAATCCCTACCAGGTCTTTCACACCCTCCTTGCCACTAATTTTGGATCACTTGTTGCTCCCCTGTCCCTGGGTTGGTCAACACAACCTCCTTACCCCCGCCCCTCCCCTCTCATGTCTTCCTTCTTCCTGTTCATCAGCCCCAGTAGCTACAAGAGTTGTGAGAAGCCTCTAACTTATATATCTGACTGAAGGGCTTGAATCGGACTGAACTTACCCACTTCTTCAACTGTGCAAAAAATTTCTTGATATAAATCTCATTGGTTTGCTTCTCTAAAGAACCCAACCTAACACAAAACTCTAATAGAGTCTTCATTTATTAGAAAATCCTTTGGTTGCAAGTAATAGACATCTCATAAATAGTAGCTTAAACAAATAATAATTTATCTTTCTTACATAAGATTCTGGAAATTGATAGCTCCTGGCTTTGGTTCAGCAACTCAATGATGTCATTTATGCCTTTGAACTTTTTAGGTCTTTACCTGGGTGTTGAAAGATGGGTAGTTTCAGCTCATCATTCCATCTATTTTTATGTAAAAAGTGGGAAAGGGATAGTACATTTTGTGTTTACTCCTTTTATCAACAAAGCAAAAGCACTTCCAGCAGTCATTTACATATGAAGACAAGTCAAAAACAATTACTACAAAATCATAGAAATCCTTATTAAACAAAGATATCAAAGTGTGAAGCTATTTTTTCAACATATGCTCTATCTGGGTCTATCACTCCTGAAGACAGTGTTGCCATTTCTCTAACTCTTCTCTGGAGAATGTTGCTCTCTTCTATTTACACCCGGGCAAAAGGGAACAATAATTGCCTTCCTTTGAAATGTTCTTTGTATTTTGCTGGTACATGTAATCTATTGCATTTAGTGAGATTATTGATATGTATGGGTTTGTTACTGTCATTTTTATTTGTACTTGTGTGGGGGTGTGAATGATTAGCTTCCTTGTTTTTCCTGTGTTTCTGTGGTATTTTGGATATTGATTTGAGTGTTGGGTTTTATGAGGCATTGTCTTATATGTTGGTGTCAGGTTTGTGTGCTGCTGTTCTTGATGCTTTGGCTATAGTACTCTAGTTAGTGTTGTTTTTTGTTTTGTCGTGTTTGTGTGTGTGTGTGTTTGTGTGTGTGTGTGTGTTGCTCTTGGTTTTGCATATTCTTTTACTTTCCCCTTGCCTGAGAATACTTTGTTTCTCTCTCATATTTGAGTGATGATTTTCCGGGGAACAAGATTCTTGGTTGACTGTCTTTTTCCTTTAAGACATTATATATGTCATTCAATTGTCTCCTTGCCTGCATGATTTCTGCTGAAATATTCAAGCTTATTCTAATTGCTGCCCATTTGTATCCTTATAACCTCTGGCTGCTCTTTTTTTCTTGGGCTGCTAGTAGAATTTTTCCTTGTCATTGATGTTAGATTTTTTTATTGCAGCATGTCAGGGGTGGGGCGGGGGTTCCTTTTGTAGTCCCTCTGTGATTCTTTCAGCTTCCTGGATCGTTTCTTTTCGTCCTTCTGCAGTGAGAAATTTTTTCTTCCAGGAATTCTTGGATTATTCTCTCTGTGGATTTTTGTGTTTTGTGTGTTTTTTGTTTGTTTCCTCTTCTAGGATCCCTATAAATCATAGGTTGTCCCTCTTGTGTCCCACGTTATTCTCAAGGGTTCTTCCACCTCTTTTTGGTTGCTTGTCCTTCTCTTAGATTAGAGTGCAAAGACTTGTCTTAAGCTCACTAATTCAGGTTTGCTGCTCTTAAATTCTGTTCCTCTGTTCTTTTATAGTGGTGTGTAATTCTGTTATTGTCATGTTTGACTTCTGTGGTTCTGTTTGACATTTTTCTTGTAATGCTTGTGGTGAGGCTTATTTACTATTCTTTCCCCCTTTCTCTCAGACTCATTCTTCCTCATTATTTTTCTGTTTGATTACAGTCATTTATTTATCGTCTGAGTATTGCTCACTTATTTATGTTTGTTTCTCTTGTGTGTGTGTGCTTTTTAATATATGTAGATCGATATTTTCTGTTGTTTCCTGACATGTTGGTATAGCTGTTGGCGTGGTAGGGAGGTAGAACTGTGTAGGGATCGATAGCTCTGTTGGGTGGGGCAGTGGAGGAATGGTGGATAATGGTGATTTTCTCCTGGTTCTTGGAGAGGGACTCATTCTCCATGTGATTAGTTGACCATCATGACTCAGAACTCCTTGTATTTTGAGAACAAATAGAAATCTGAAGGGGCAAGATCCAGCTGGAGAGTGGAAGAAGTAAGTTTACCCAATAAAATTCTTGTATGACAACATGTGCTACTTTGAAGAAGGAGCGGGTACATTGGCATGCTAGAGAAAATTCTTTGGCCCAAGTTTCCTGACTCTCTTTCTCACCAATACTTTTCTATTGTCTTAACACATCTTCATAATACGCCCCATGATCATGCGGTGTCCTTTAGAAATATCTGTTAACCAGTTACATACTCTTTAGAACAACCAACCATTTAATTTAAAATGGTTGATGTTAAACAACAGCATTTACCCAAGGGCAAAGTTGAGAAAGGTTAGAAAAGAAGGAGAGGTAACAGGAGAAGTGGTGCCACATTGCGGGGATTACATGAAACAGACTGGGCAAAGGTGTGTGAGTCACTGAATTAAAGAACTGATTTTATCTGTACACCTTCATCTAATTCACTGGAAATTTACCAAGATTACCCCTTTAGAAGTCCTCCAAACAGTTGTCCAAACTTCTGAGTTGACCTCTCTGCTTTGAGTTTAACTGGTCCAGCAAATTCCCTCGGAAGCTGCAAGCCACTGTTTTGATTGTAACTTTTTTTTTAAGACATTTGAACAAGACTAAAACAAGTATATTATTGAGAGAACTTGTCTGTAGCTATCCACTGAGCACAGAGACATGTTTAAACATATGTTGTTTATAAGAAACCCATGGGTCCTCATAGCAATACTTTATTTTTGTAACTTACCTTTTTATTTCCACTTAAGTACAATTGCCCAGAATGTGCCACAAACTACCTCTGACTATAAGGAGACTGAGAAAGTAGGTCCTACAATGGAAGGAGGCAAGGAAAAGTGTATTGATAGTGTGTTGAGTGAGCCAGGAAATGGTGTGTATTGAAAAAAATGGTGTGTATTGAAAATGCTTTGAAAAATCTATAAGTACAGCAGAAATCATGGAATTGGAAAAAGCTTTTAAAAAGCATGAAGTTATTTTTTAAAAACAATATAAAAATATATTATGCACAAACATAAATTCTAGATATAATGCAGATCTAAATATGAAAGATAAAATACTAAATCTTACATAATGAAACATAGGAAAATGCCTTTATGATTTTGTATGTAAGCTAAGACTTTTAGATGGGATGATGAAAAAACAAGCCATAAAAGAAAATGTGGTGACTGGACTACCAAGCTCTAAAGCTAGCATACTGCTCAGAGAGTAAAGAGGCAAGTCTCAAAGTGGGGAAAGATATTACAAACCATACAAGGAGCACCTACAATCAATGAGGAAAAGAAAATGAAAAATTACCAGAATATTTGAGTAAACTAATTCATGAGAAGAATATTCAAATATAAGTATATAGCTTTAAATGTGATCAATTTCATTAGTCATTCAGGAAATGCTAAACACATACAGGAAAATGAAACCACAATGAAATATATTATGCAGCCACCAGAATTATTGACAGAAAAATACAGACAATAGCAAATATTAGTAAAAATGTGGGGCAATTGTAACTCTCATACCCTATGGATACATTTGTACTACTTTGAAAAAACCATTTAGCAATGTTTATTAAAGTTTGACATATGTATACCCTCTCAAAAATTCTTCTCTTTTTTTTTTAACAGTTTTATTGGGACATAATTTATATATCATACAATTCAATGGTTCAACCATTCAATCATATCAAGGAGAATCATACAATTATTATCATATCAATTTTAGAACATTCCTGCCCCCCCAAAGGTTAACTTGCCTTTAAAATGAGTTGTGCGATCACAGTCAGTTCTAGTGCTCCCTCCCCCTCCCCACCTTAATTTCTCACTACTGAAATCCCCCTCCCCTCCCCATCACCCACTCTCCACTCCACCCTTGTGTTAACCATTATCACTATACATCCTGTGGGTCACAAACTGGGAAACTCAACAGAAAAAATAAAAACTAAAATCAAAATAAGGTGGTAAGGATAAAATATTAATAATATAAAGACCAAAATACAAATAATGAGGAAGAAAGAAAAGACCCTCCTCAACATTCCAAAATCCTGGGAAGAAATTTCTGTCATTGAACAAATAAGATATACTCGTATCCAAACCAACTCAGGTCTGGTCTATAGAGAAGTCATCTGGCCAAGTATCAAGTTTGTAACTTTAGCTCCGATACTTTTTCCTTTACCATATTCAAATTATTTGTCATCGTTGGATCACGCAAGTTCGTGTGCTTCTTCCATGTGGACTTAGATTCTTTGCTCAGATGGCTGCTTGTTTAAATACAAACCTTTAAGATTCCAGACACTATTCCAATTGACAGCTGGGCACCATCTGCTTTCTTCACCACGCTTTTCTGTAGCACCCTTATTTTCAGTCATCCTTTCATGAAGGAGCGTGTCGAGCAGGAGGCCATGTTATCAGAACTAACTATTCTTGAATTGGGGCTAGAATTAAGTAGAAGCCCACAAATTCTTCTACATACCTGGTAGAAGTTATAAGGACATTCATAAAATCATTATTTATAGCCTGAAACTAGAAGCAAACTAAATACCCAGCAGTTAAATTGGGAAGAGGCAGAGAATGGGTTTTGGAGTGCAAGTAATGTTTTATTTCTTAATCTAGGTGTTGGTTACATGGGTCAATTAGTTTTGTAAAAAGATTTCAAGTTGAACATCTGTGATTTGTGCACAGTTCTTTGCATATATTAGATTCATCAGGATAAAAGTTTGCTTTTAAAAAGCAAAAAGTCCTGTTTCTTTCAGGCCTCTGACCATTTACCCTGCCCAGAAATCCACACTGCAGCCTGCTCCACCCTCCATAACAAGTGCAGTACACAGTTTTGCAACAGAGGGAAGATTACCCTTTTCTAAATCACTCAGGACAACCTCTAAGTGAGTGTATTAAGACTGGGTGGACTAGAGAAGCAAATTCATCGACACTTATGTATGTGTAAGAGAGAGCTTTATAGCAAAGAGTAATTGAATATCAAGAAAACATGCCAACCTAGTCAAGATCCAGTGTATAAGTCTGATACTCATCCATAAATCCCTCTTCAGACTCAGGCAGCACATGCAATGATGCAGCATGCAGTGAACCACAGGCCGGTGGGTGCACAGTCTTGTGGATCCAGTGGTGGTGGAAGCATCATCTCCAGGGCTCTCTCCAGTCTCAGCATGGCTCCACATGGCTTATCAACAGGAAGGTGATAGCAGAGAGAGAGTGTGTGTGGCCCACCTCCAGAGGAAGTGAGGAGGAGGCTGGCCGCAGGAAGCCATTTATCTCGGTCTCCCTCCAATCAAGTTGCAACGAGATTGACAGGCTAAATTTCACCCACATGTTCCTATGAGAGCCATGTTGGTACAAAAAAAGTAACGATTCCAGAGCACTATGGCACAGCAGCAATTCATATGAGCCCCAGCTTATTACAGGCTCGCGTCTGTATTGTAGGTCCAAGTCTTTAGTCCTCCATCAGAAAAAGTTGGTTAAAGATAGTTTTCAGTAAGGCCATAGGCTTGCAATGAAGAAGAGGAATTAGTGCAAATGCCCCAGGAGACAGGGACACATATACATGCAAATTAACTTCTCAGGTCCAATCCCAAATGTGCCTCTTTTTTAAATTGAAAGATCATTTTACTGGGGATTCTTACAATTATGTTACAATCCATACATCATTTGCATCAGGCATGTTTGTACATATGTTGCCTTCATTCTTTTTTAGACATTTACTTTCTATTGAGCCCTTGGTATCAGCTCCTCCCCCTCCTCCCATAACCCCTTGATAGGTTATAAATTATTATTATTTTAAAAAACCACATTAGATTACTATGATGATGACTCTTATTATCGGTGATTCTAGTCCTATAGCCTCTTGGTGTTGCATTATGAGTTCTAAATGTCTACTAGGGCTCAATAGGGTTTCTGGAATCGTCTTTCAGAAAGTGAGTACCTCTCTACCACAAAGGACGCTGTCTATACTGCTACCCTCATCTTATGGTTCATTAGACTGCATCCCTATCCACCAGATACATCTGCAGCATTGAATGAACTGGGCTCTATGGATTATGTTGTAGGGCAGTGTGTTGGACAGGGTTCTCTAGAGAGATAAAACCAGATTGCTAGTAATTATATATATATTTATAAAGATAGATATATGATACAAGAAATGAACCATTAAATTATATATAGATAATATAAGAAATTAACAGTTAAATTATAAAGCAGTGAGACACTAGCAGTCCTTTAAGGCTTGAGAGCCGCCAGTCGCCGGTCCCTTTCTGTTGAGAGAGCTGGGCTATATATATCCAGGCAGCAAACAACAAGGCAGGTCACCAACTGTCAGTCCCCAGCTCCAGAGATGAACATTCCAATCCTGTGGGATTAAAGGGACCTCAACTTACAGCGACACAGTCCACAGGCTAGGGATCCCACAGGTAGTGTACTCCTTTAAATTGAGGCACAGAACAAGCAAGGAGAGGCTCACCGAGCCATTTATCCCTCTGCCCTTCAGTTAATCCTACTTGTGTTTATCGGCCAGGCTGGCACAATAAACTATCGCAGGCAGCTTCCACTGAAAACTGGACATGATGCATCTGCTGCTCTATACCGCACTCAAATCTGACAAGGCTTTGAATCACCCAGTTATTGAGTCAGAAGGTATTCCCTAGAGGAGCAAATTACTACCCTATTTATTTTTATAGAGATTCCGGTGGCCAAGAGTGAGGAATGAATCACAAAGTGAATCAAGAAAGAAGGAAATTATTAAGTTTGTCACTAGTGATATGCCTACAGCATGGAGAATGTACAGGGGAAGCATTTATCCACAGGCTTCTAATGTCCTGAACTACAGAGTTATGCATAGATGTGCACTGACCAGTTTCCCATGCCTGTGTCCTGTGTCTGGGTGAGGCAGAAGGCAAAAAGCCTTTCCAACATGATCACTGAAGACAAATGGGTGCATAAGCAAATGTGGTGAAGAAAGCTGATGGTGCCGGGCTATCAAAAGATATAGCATCAGGGGTCTTAAAGGCTTGAAGGTAAACAAGAGGCCATCTAGCTCAGAAGCAACAAAGCCCATATGGAAGAGTCACACCAGCCTGTGTGATCACAAGGTGTCAAAAGGGATCAGGTATCAGGCATCAAAGAACAAAAAAATCTTATCATTGTGAATGAGGAGGAGTGCAGATTGGTGACCCAAAGTCCATCTGTAAGCAACTGGACATCGCCTTTCAGAAAGGTCTCAGAGAGGCGTCAAGCCAGTCAGGGTGCAGTGTAGCAATGTTGAAACATACAACTTTCCTCTAGTTCTTAAATGCTTCTTCCTCCCCTTCCCCCACTATCATGATCCCGAGTCTACCTTAAAAATCTGGCTAGACCAGAGGATGTACACTGATACAGAAAGGAACTGGAAACACAAGGAATCCAGGACGGATGATCCCTTCAAGACCAGTGGTGAGAATGACGATACCAGGAGGGTAGAGGGAGGGTGGGGTAGAAAGTGGGAACCGATTACAAGGATCTACATATAACCTCCTCCCTGAGGGGTGGACAGCAGAAAGTGGGTGAAGGGAGATGTCGGACAGTGTAAGATATGACAAAATAATAATAATTTATAAATTATCAAGAGTTCATGAGGGAGGGGGTCATGGGGAGGGAGGGGGGAAAATGAGGAGCTTATACCAAAGGGTCAAGTAGAAAGCAAATGTTTTGAGAATGATGATGGCAACAAATGTACAAGTGTACTTAACATACAATGTATGTGTGGATGGATTGTAATAAGAGTTATATGATCCCCCAATAAAATTATAAAAATAAAGGCATGTGACTCAGATCCGAAGCAAAACCCTGTGGGGCTGCACTCATGTAATGCTGGTCCAAGTGTGAGTGTGACGGGGTGCCACTGCCATGAAGCCAGCGAGACATTTGTCCTAGAGAATTTGAAAAGATGTACAAGTGAGAAGAAAAACGATCTTCTAGAACTCTTCAGAGGAGGTCAGATTGCGGATGATGAAGCAAGTGTCTCATGTCCTTGAAGCATCTAGAGGTCATTATCACAGACGTCTCTCACACACACAGAATAACTTGATTAACGATATCCTTTATGGGAACAGTACCTTCAGGGATGTCGCCTGCAGTTGTCCATCTGGTTCACAGAAAGTCCACATCGGTCTTCTTTCTACACCTGCACACTGAATGTTAGTTGTCTCATTTGTTCCAGAAAAGTAAATGCATGTCCAGACTTTGCTTCTTTCAAAGTTAGAAAACTAGCTCAGTTCACGTTCAATTTTAATTGAACCCAGCATATATTGTGCATCTATTGGTGGTGTAATGGGTTACGACTTGGTCTGCAGACCTTAAGGGGAGCAATTCAAAATCACCAATGGCTATGCAGAAGAAAGAGAAGGCTTTCTACTCTCATAGAGATTTACAGCCTTGGGGAGGGACGGGGGAAAGTGGAGCTGATTGCAAGGGCTCAAACAGAAAGAAAATATTTTGAATAGGATGATGGCAACATATGTACAGATGGGTTTGATACAATTGATAAATGGAATGTTATAAGACCTATAAGAGCCCTAATACAATGATTTATTAATTAAAAAAAAGATTTACAGCCTTGGAAACTCCCGGGACAGTTCTAGTCTGTGTCATAGAATGGCTATGAATCAAAAGAGACTTGGTGGCAGTGAATTTGGTTTTTGACTTCGTAGGGACGAAGCCCTGGGTTTGATGCTAGAGATAACCAGATGAATGAATATATGATTTGGGTTGCTATCAAGTCCATCCTGACTCCTGGTAGCCCAGTGTCTTTCAAAAAGGGAATACTCCTCTATCACTGAAGGCATGCTCTGCGCTGCCTCTCTCCTCTCGTGGTCCGCTCCACAAGAGGTCAGCTGCTGGACTCCATCCACGAATCTGAGAAAACACATTTGCATAACAATTACAGCCTTGGAAACATTGGGGCAGCCTGGCAGCCCTATTCTGCCCTCTGAGGTCATTGATCAGAGTAGACAATAGGATGCTTCAGTTGCCTTTCTTTTTCTTTCTTCTGTAATTTTGAAAACTTTGCATGGAATGGGAGAGAATGGTCTGGAGAGGCAGGAAAATTGTAATTCATAGACCTGGAAGTGTAGAGAGGAAACACTTTTCATTAGTAAGAAAATCCATATTTTGTCTAAGAAAAATGTCTCGGGGGAGGGAAAAAAAGGAAAATGAGCTGATTCCAGGAACTCAAGTGGAAGGCAAATTTTGAGAATGACGAGGGCAACGAATGTATAAGGGAGCTTTACTCAATTGATGTATGTATGGATTGTGATAAGAGTTGTATGAGCCCCAATAAAATGATTTATTAAATTTAAAAATGTCTCATAATCTGTTGGCTGGTGTGACAGCTAGGTTTTGTGTCACTCTGGCTGGGCCAGGATATTGCCATTGGTTTGTCAGTCGGTTGTACTGTGGCTTGTATGTTGCTCTGTCACTGGTATTTCAAATACCAGCAGGGTCATCCAAAGTGAACAGGTTTCAGTAGAGCTTCCAGACTAAGAATAGACCAAAAAGCAGAAATTAGTTGTACGATTCAAAGGAAAACTTTATTCAGAGCCTCAAAACATTGTCAGACACTGCAGGTCTAATGAACAAAAGCAGGACACTGTCAGAGATACAGGCAGAGGCTAAGCCCCTCAGAAGCTGCCTTCTGAAAGTAGAGCTGACCATGGTGACGTGAATAGAGTAAACCTTACAGGAGAAAAGACTTCAGGATTTTCATTTGTTGATGGTGCATAACTCCAAATAAGACGACACAGCTGCAAAACATAGTAATAATGGTAACTTGGAATGTAGTAAGTATGAATATGAAACACTTTGAAGTCATCAAAAATGAAATGGAACCCAGAAAGATCAATATCCTAGGTGCTAGTGAGCTGAAATGGGCTGGTATTGGTCATTATGAATGATATGATTTACTGTGAAAATGATATGATTTACTATGCTGGGAATAACACAATCAAGAAGAATGGTGTTGCAGTCATTGTCAGAAAGAATATTTCAAATTTCATTTTGAAGTATAATGCTATTTGTGATAAGATTTTATCTATCCACCTTCAAGGAAATCTAGAAAATAACCATAAAAGCTAGTGCTGAAGAAACTGGAGAATTCTACCAAAGTTTTCAGTCTGAAATTGATCAAACATACAATGAAGATGCATTGATAAATATTGGCAATTGGAATGCAAAATTTAGAAACAAAGAGGAAGGAGCAGTAATTAGAAAATATGGTCTTTGTGATAGAAATTAAACTGCAGATTACATAATAGGATTTTGCAAGAAAAATGATTTGTTCATAACAAGTACTATTATTCAACAACACAATTGGTGACTATACACATGGACTTCTCCTGATGGACTACATAGAAATCAACTGGACTGCATCTTGGGAAGACATGATGAAGAAGCTCGGTATCAGTAACTGAAACCAGGCTGGGAGCTGAGTGTGGAACAGACCACCAATTGCTCATATATATATTCTGAGTGAAGCTGAAGAAAATTAAAACAAGTACACAAAAGCCAAAATAAAACATTGAGTTTATCTAACCTGAATTTTGAGGATATCTCAAGAACAAATTTGATGCATCGAACACTAATGGCATTAAGATCATTAAAAAGACAGGGATGTCAGAAGAGACCCGGAAACTTCATCATAGAGTACCTAAACCAAATGGAAGAAATGATGGCGTCAAAGAGCTGCAGAGAAACTGGCAAAGGCAGCTTGAGCCAAATAATATACTGAAATGTGCAAAGATCTAGAAGTAGAACACCAAAAGGAAAGAACACATTCAGCAAGTCTGAAACTGAAATATCTCAAGAAAAGAGTCAAGCCTCAAGTCGAAAGATTCTATGGGCAAAACACTGAATGATGCAGAAAGTATCAACAGAAGATGGAAAGAATACAGAGTCACTGTACCAAAAAGAACTATTCAACATCATTTCAGGGGGTCACATATCAACAAGAACCCATAGTACTGAAGGAACAAATTCAAACTGCACTGAACGTATTGGGCAAAACAAGGCTCCAGGAATTGATGGAATGTCAAGAGAAATGTTTCAGCAAGCTGATGAAGCACTGTACGCCCTTACCTGTCTATGCCAGAAAAGTTGGAAGACAGCTACCCAGCCATCTCCCAGGAAGAGATCCATATTTGGACCCAATCTAAAGAAATGTGACTCAACATAATGCTCAAAATACAGAAAATTACCACCAGTCAAATTAATGGTAACATTTTACCAAAGATTATTCAACAGTGGTTGCAGCAGTACATTGACAGGGAGCTATCACAGGTTTAGGGCAAATTCAGAAGAGGACATGGAACAAAGGATATCATTGCTGATGTCAGATGGATCTTAGCTCAAAGCAAAGAATTCCAGAAAGATGTTTGGGTTTTATTGACTATGCCAAGGTGTTTGACTGTATGAATCATAACAAATTATGGATAGCCTTGAGAAGAATGAGAATTCCAGAGCCCTTCATTGTGCTAGAGGGAAACATACATGGATTAAGAGGCAGGTTTGTGAACAAAAAAGAGGTATAGTACATATTTTAAAATTGGGAAAGATGTGTAACAAGGTTGTATATTCTCACCATACCTTTTAATCTATACCTGAGCAAACCAAAAGAGAATCTGGATTATATGAAGAAGAATGTGGCATCAGGATAGGAAGAAGGCTTATTAACAACCTGCGATATGCAGATGACACAGCCTTGTTTGCTGAAACTGAGGAGGACTTGAAGCACTGGTCGATGAAGATTAAGGACTGCAGCCTTCAGTATAGATTACAATAATGTAAAGAAGACCAAAATACTCACAACTCGACAAATAGATAACATCATGATAAATAAAAGATTGAAGTTGTCAACGTTTCACCTTGCTGGAACCCACAAGTGCTTATAGAAGCAGCAATGAAGAGATCAAACTGTCCACTGCATTGGGTAAATCTGCTGTACAGGACCTCTTTAAAGCGCCGAAAAGGAGGGAGATCACTTTGAGGACTAAGGTGTGCCTGACCCAAGCCATGGTGTTTTCAATGGCCTCATGTGCATGTGAAAGTTGGCTGTTGAATAAGGGAGACTGACAAAGAATTAGTGTATTTGCATTATGGTGCTGGCAAAGAATATGAAAAATACTATGCCAAAAGAGCAGACAAATAATCTCGGAAGAAATACAGGCAGAATGCTCCTTAGAGGCAAGCACAGGAAATCTTCATTTCATGCACACGTTGTCCGGAGAGACCAGTCCTCGGAGAAGGACATCATGCTTGGTAAAGTGGAGGGGCAACGAAAAAGAGGAAGACCTTTGACAAGGTGGATTGACACAGTGAGTGCATCAATGGGCTCAAGAATAGGGACAATTGTGAGGATGGCACAGGACCAGGCAGTGTTTTATTCTGTTGTTCACAGCATTGTTCAGGGTAGGAATAATCTAGATGGCACCTAACGAGAACAGCAATAAAATAATAAGAACAACTATGTTAGGTTAGGTGCTCCACGGGAGGAAAACCACTGATGTTTTTATGGGTTGTATATAGAAAGAGATTTTTGTGTTCAGAAATGGCTTGCCCAGTTGTAGAAACAGGTAAGTACAGTCCAGTCTGGTTCAAGTCAGTCTTCTCCTGACTCTCAGAAGCTGATGGGCGGGAAGCAGGATGATGAAGCGACATTAGGGGGCACAGTCTGGTGGACGCAGAGGTCTGAAGTTGGCTGAATGAATCCACAGTTGGTACTCCGAGGGTTCCTGGGATTGGCAGGAGATGCAAGAGGAGATCAAGGAACTAGATGCAAGATGCAGGCCCAACAGAAAGTGAAGGGACACCTCTGCTCTCTCCTAGTTAGACCCTGCTCAATCTCTCTCCATTTCCAAAGAGCAATCTTGTCATACATCTTCCACAACAGATTTATTTGGTCTTGAGGGAGCCCGGGGTATTTTTAATATTCTTCTCCAGCACTATAGCTCAAAAGCATTAGTTCTCTGGTCTTCTTTATTCAATGTCCAATTTTCACATACAAAAGAGGTGACTGAATATACCCATGATAAACTGACAGGTGGTTAATTATTGAGGGTTATAACAGAAATACTACACTGAATGGCTTTAACAAGCATACCTGTATTCTCTCTCATTTGAGGAGCCTAGCAGTCCAACTTCTGGGTGCCAGCTCTAGGCTAAGGCTTTCTCTCTCTATTGGCTCTGGGGAAGGCCCCTTTCAACATCCGGGGGCCTGGTGTTTCTTGGAGATCTCCATGTCTTGTCTTCAATCTTCCCCTGGGTCTAGGGGATCTCAGCGTAGGGACCCTGGATACAGAGGACTTGCCTTGCTCTCAGCTCTTCTTTCTTGATGTTAAGAGCTCCTTCTCTTTCTGCTCTTTTTCTCCTTTATAAAATAAAATGTGAGGCAGACAAGACTCCAGGGTGATTCCCCTTAGATGGGCTGAGGGCTGTGACCTGAGTAAAAGTTTTGAGTCCCACCTTGACTCAGAAAGATGTTTACTTGGATTTTATTGACTCTGCTAAGTTATTGGACTGTGTGGGTCATAATAAACTATGGATAACCAGGAGAAGAATGGTAATCCTAGAACACTTGATTGTGCTCCTGTGCATGGAACTTGTCCAGGGATCAAGTGGCAGTTTGTGAATGAACAGGGGATAGTGCCTGGTTTAAAAGCGGGAAAGGTGTGCATCAGGGCTTAGTCTCTCATTAGCCTTGTTCAAGCTGTGTGCTGAGCAAGTCATCAGAGAAGCTGAATAGTATGAAGAAGAATGTGGCATCGGGATTGGAGGAAGGCTTAATAACAAATGGCTCTATCAGATGACAACTTCGCTTGCTGAAAGTGAGGAAGACTTGAAGCACTTGCTAATAAAGATGGAAGATCGCAGCCTTTACCATGGATTACAACTCATTACAAAGAAGACCAAACTCCTCACAACAGGTCCAATAAGTAACACCATTATAGATGGAGGAAAGGTTTAAGTTGTCAAGGATCTTGTCTTGCTTGGATCCGCAATCAGTGCTCATGAAGGCGGCAGTCAAGAGATCAAAGGACACACTGCATTAGGTAAATCTGCTGCACAAGTCCTCGCTAGAGTATTGAAGAGCAAAGATGGTGCACCGAGGACTCAAGTACACCTGACCCAAGCATGACATTCGATTGCCTCCAGGTATGTGAAAGTTGGATTGAATAAAGAAGACTGAGAAGAATGGATGTATTTGAATTGTGGTTCAAGAGAAGAATATTTAAAGTACCATGACTGCTAAAAGAACAAACCAATCTGCCTTGAGGAAGTATGGCCAGTGTTCCTTAGAGGCAAAGATGGCGAATGGCGAGACTTCGTCTTACATACTTAGGACATATTGTCAGGAGAGACCAGTCTCTAGAGAAGGACATCATGTTTGGGACAGCATGATGGGGCAGTGAAACAGGAAGGCCCCTCAAGGAAATGAATTGACACAGTGACTGCAACCATGAGATGAAGTATAGGAACAATTGTGAGAATGGCGAAGGACTGGGCAGTGCTTTGTTCTGTTATGCATAGGGTAGTTATGGGTCTGACCTGACTCAATGGCGCCTAACAACAACAACAACAACTACAACAACAACAACAACAACAACAACAACAACCACATTACCTCCTTAACCACAGAGGTTAGGATTTACAACACACAGGCAAATTGCAAAAGCTCACAACATGAAAGATAACCACACCACATTTTGAATCACGGCTGAGCCAAGTTAACAACTATTTTGGGGGGACAGGGCTCAATCCGTAACAGACTGACATTATGCTTTTTGAAAGAGATATAACAAAGATGAAAAATAATACAGGCTGATTCCAAAGAGCTCGTTACACAGGTGAGGGTCAATCACAGTAGACATTTTCCAGGAGGTGGGTTTTGATCCTGGATTTAAGAGTCTTGGTAAAGCAGGAGGGCATTCCAGAGGCAACCAAGAAAGCAAGAGTAAGCAAGTTTGTAAAATAAGCCTTTAAAACCCCAGGCACTATTATTTCTGACAGCTGGGCATCATCTATTTTCTTCACCACACTTTGCTATAGCACTCGTATCTTCAGTGATCTCTTCATGAGGGCAACCATCAAGCAGTGCTGGGCCATAAAAACTATTTGTTCTTAGATTGGAGTTAGAATTAAGTGAAGCCCCAAATCCATTCATGCATCTCTGGTTGATACATGTCTCTGGTTCACCTTAGAGGCATGACTGTCATTTTATGTGAGAGCATATTATCTATCACCCCTCTGGGGCACCACTTTCCCTGTCAGTGCTGAATCATAGCCACCCTATAGGTAGGGTAAAATTGTCCTGGGAGTCTCTGAGCCTGCAAATCTTTACTGGTGTAGAAAGCCTCATCCTTCCTCTGTGAAGCTGGCAGGTGGTTTTGAACTGCTGACCTCGTGGTTTGCAGCCCAATGTGTAACCACTACACATTGATAGTGTCATTAGTTTAGTGGTATAGAATGTAAAACACTGTTGAGAAAGGGAAATTATACCAGTATAGGCCAACTATGGACCGAAATACATGACTTGTTAACTCATACAAATCGAACTCTTAAGTGATTGGACACTATTTACACAAGGGTGGTTGGTGATAGGTCAAATCTTTCAATAATATTCACAACAGCAGAGCCACACCTGCGGCACTAATGTTCTAATGAAGCAAGGAGGGCATTTAAACAGTAAGTATGTGGTAGCTCTGGGCCACCAGTCATTGGAAAACCTCAAGGCAAGAGATCCAAACCAAAGTCCCACAGCTGCCAGTTCTGTGCCCTTATTAGTCATATGCAGCTTTTTGCATTCGGGCTTTTCAGCCTTAAGTTCAATGGCTACAGGTGGGCTTCGGGAAAGGCTCAATTCGCTTCGTGGGGTTGCCACCTTGAATCCTTCTGGTGTGTCCTATGAAGGATGTTGTGGGAACAGAGTCTAAAATCCCAAGAGTCTATAGTACACAGACTGGTTCACAAGGGAGGCCTAGAAACTAGGTCAAACGTGTTTAATTAGGAGCCTAGTACCCAGTGTAGTCTCCCCCTTGGGTTCCACATATGTATTTTTAAGTGATTTTTTTTTCCTGATGGGAGGTTGTTCCTCCCCGTTTTTATATAATTGCCTTCTCGGAGACATACATGGCCACCTCTGCACATCCTGACTTGACCTTTTTAAGAGAGTAGAATTGTGAGAGCAGCTGGTGGTTTGAAAGTGCTGGCCTTGCAGTTAGCAGCCCCACACTAAGTGATGACGCCTCCAGGTCTCCTTGTAGAAAGAGAAGATACTGAAGAAGGAAAAAACGACTTTGCGTACAGAGACCAGTTTCCATCGGTGAAAGCACGGAAGTTGCAGCTGCTAATTATCTTGCAGAACCATCGTGTGTTAAGTAAAAGATAAACGAGCTTGACTTCTGCGTTGGAGCTGGTAATATGGTAAAATCAGGGCGTCAGGGGTTTGGGCAGGTATCCCTCTACACATAGTTCTGGCATTGGGCTAGATGCTTAACCCTCAGACTGTGATTTGTTTCCACCTCCTGCACTAGGAAACCCGCTCAGTAGTGAGGCCAAGTAACACAGAGCATGGTGTTCTCTAACTATTTAAGAATGGAGCTGAGAATGTAAGTGGGTTTGGTCTGACTCTGAAGGCCTAGGTTTTGTGTGCAGCGCACACCTTTGTAAGTTTAATACAGAAGATACAACACCCAAGCCCAGACCCACTGCCTGGGGTCAATGACGACTCATAGCGAGTCTGAAGGACAGAGTACAGCTGCCCTGTTGGATTTACAGCAGAAAGCCTCATCTTTCTCCCACTGTGCGGCGAGTGGGTTCGAACTGCTCATCTCCAGGTTAGCCGCTCAATGGGTACACCACCGCGCTACCAGGACTCTTTCAAGGTACATTCGCAGTGATGATTGTCCTCAAAGCAATGTCACGGCGCATGCAATCCACCCGAGGACGGCCTAAAGTTTCCTCAATATGCACAAGCTGTGCGAACCAGGCGGATAAACGAAAAGGGGAGGGCTATCCGAGGAAGTAAGTGCCCGGACACCTGCGCGGAGGGCAGGTGGGCGGCGCCCTGGGGGGGCGTCACCCCGCGCTCCGGGCCGCCAGCCCCAGGGTGTGGCCGGGACGCCGGGGCTGCGCCGGGCCCTGCGCATGCGCACGCGGCCGACCCGGACCCAACCGCCTCGTCCGCGCGTCTGCCTCCACGGTCACCCCGCTCGCCGCCCCGCCTGCCCGCAGCGCTCGACGGACCATGGCGGATCCTCGCGTGAGGCAGATCAAGATCAAAACCGGCGTCGTGAAGCGGTAAGAAGCCGCGAGGGCGCAGCCGCCCTCGCCTCCGCCCCCTCGCCTCATGGCGGCCTGTGAGGCCCGGCGCGGCGCAGGCCCGACGCGGGCCGGGGACGCCGGGCCTCCCCGCGGGCCGGGGCGCGGCGGCTAGAGGGCCGGGCGCGCGGGCCGGAGGCCGCCGGCCCCTCTCGAGCCGGGCGGGATGGCGGCGGCGGCCGGCGGCGCCCACGGGGGAGGAGGTGGGGCGGCGGCCCGGGGTGGCGTCTCCCGCAGGCTCACGCCTGGTGCCTCTCCAGTTGAACGCGAGTGGGGAGCGGGGCGGTCCAGCTCGGTACCCGCCGCCGGGTGGACGCGTAGCGGGTTCGAAAGTGGGCGAGGGGCGCGGAGCCGGTGCCGGACGGTGGCGAGGAATGGAGGCGGCGTGAACTTGGGGCGCACGCCTCGAACTTGGCGGCCGAGTTCCCCGGAGCTGGCCGCATCGCCAGACGATTGCCGCGGGACGCACCTGGGCTCAGGAGAACGTTGTTGTTCAATCCCGAGTTCATCGCACTGCTTTTGATCAGGCACGCCAAAAGACGAGGCAAAGGGGAGAATACGCCCAACGTTTAAAGATAGTGCCTGGCCGGCACGGCACCCAAGCGTCCGCGTTCCCTGGAGACGCCTTGCTAGGCAGTGAGGAGGAAGTGAGGAACTAGCGGTATCCCCGGTGAACGGCAGTAGTGAAGCCCTGGAGGACTAGCCAGACACTGGGCGTTAGGACCCACCCCAAAGTGCCTGGGAAGACAGGTCTGGTCTTCAAGCCCTGGACGAGCACAGTTGTATTTTCACAGAGAGGAGGTGACCTCTACAAACTAACTCAGTGAGCGAATTCTGACTCTTCGCAACCCCATAGAACAGCTAGAAGAGAACAGCCCTTGTGGGTTTCCAAAAAGATCTCTTGAAACGAAAGTGGAAGGCCTCATCTCACTCGAGGGGCTGGTTCTTTGGAACTCGCACCTTGAGTGTAGCAGCCTAATGGGTAACCCAGTACCCCGTCAGGGTGTAGGCAACCTAGTCGGTTTGATCTCATCCGCAACAGACAGCAACAATGAGATGAGCATTTGAGAAGTAATTTGATGCCTGGCCTTCTCTGAGGTGGGGCTGCTTGGATTCAAATCTTGGCCCTGCCACTTAGGTATGTATTCTTGAATATATTGTGCTATTTGGACTACGGGGTACAAGCCTATTTAATGCCGTTGTAGTGAGAAACACCTGCTGGGCTGTTGAACACCGCATAAGACAAGTAGCAAATGCCCAGTAAACGTTAGGTAATCATATTTTACCTAATTGATTCTACCTAATTGTATTCTCATTTTACAAACGAGGAAACTGATCTTTAAATGAAGTTAAAAATTAAAACTTCGCCAAAAAGTGACACTGCTAGCTAGTGGTAGAGCATGGAAAGAACCCCCATTTCTGATCTCCACCTTTCAGTTCTAAGCCACAGGAACCTAATATAATTTGTGATCATAGGTGAGATGTAGAAATGAAAACGTAAATGGCTCACACACTATTACTTCCTTCAGGGACCATGGTGACATTATGTATTGGTCTGCTAGCCATAAAATCAGTAGTTCAAATCCCCTAGCTGTTCTGCAGGAGAAAGAGCTCATCTGCTCCAATAAAGATTCATAGCCTCCCAAAGCTTAAAGAACTGTTCTGCCCCGTCCTATTGGGTCCTTGTGAGTCGGGATCAGGATCCACTCCGTGGCGGTGCACTTTGGTTTTATTACTTCCCTCAGAGCTGTGGTCACCTTTGCTAGGATTCCTTTCAGTAATCATGTTTAGTTAAGTGCATTTGGCAGAAGTTAACCAGTGAATGACTAATAACGACCCTGTAGCAGAGAGCAGAACTGCCCCTGTGGGTTTCTGAGTCCGTGTGGAAGTAGAAAGCCTCACCTTCCTCCTGCGGAGAGGCTGACTTTGTGGTTATCAATCAGCCCAGTGCGTAACCCCCTACACCACCAGGGCTCTTGTGAGTCAGCTGAGTCAGAATCAACTCCGGGCAGGGAGTCACCGCGGTAGCGACCCTGTATAGGACAGAGTAGAGCTGCCCCGTGAGTTTCCATGGCTATAACTTTTTGAGAGCATCAGCCTCATTTTTCTCCTGCAGAGCAGTTAGTGGTTCTGTTCTGTTAACCTGTGGTTAGCAGTCCTACGCAACCCATCATGCCATCAAGGCTCTGGCACATTGTCAGCATAATCATAACATAAGCTTCTATACTTCCCCAACTTCTCAAGTACTTATGTAAACCTCTTAGAAGTAAGGTTGTGTCTTCAGTTTAGTAATAAAACATTGTCAAATATTAAGTAACACTATTTTCCACATTCTGTACATTTAGCACCTTTTCTTAAATCCATCCATAATTTACTAGACTTTCCCATTGCTTATAAATTAGTAGTGATGTCTACTGTAATATTTTTCCCTATGGCTTTCCTGTTGACATCTTATGGAGCTTCCCTTTACTAAAATGAAATGTGTTTTCATTTTTTAAACTAAAATTTCTGCTTTAAGTGATTTTTACTCATTTTGCCTTGATATATGTAGCATCTATGTTCATTAAATATTTTTTTACTTTTATTATTTTCTCCTGAAAATTATTTTACTATGATTGTGCTTCTTGGTTGTCAGGTGCTGTTGAGTCTGTTCCAGCTCATAGCAACTGTGTGTACAAGATGAAACACTGCCCAGTTCTGCATATTAGTGTGCTCATTTGAAAGACAGAAAAATAGATGAGGCAGATAGATACCATATTCATAATGGTTGAGGCTTGGCATCATTATATTCCTCTCCATACTAATGTTTGACATATTTTGGTAATAAAATGGCTTTAAAAGGTAGGTAGCTCCTCTAAATTTCATTTCAGAGACTTCTTGACACGTTTCATAATCCAGACTGATTCTTGATTTTTTTAAAGGGATTATATTTCTTAAAACAGGTATCTAAAACTAGCTTTGGTTCATAGCACTTTCTATTCAGATATTCATTTCCCATAGTTTTATTTCTTCTTCAGAAGTCATTCAGGAATTGAGAACTCCTAGAAATACATTCGAGGAGCCCTGGTCGCTTAGTGGTTATATATTGGACTGCTAACTGCCAGGCTAGCAGTTTGAATCTACCAGCCTCTTTGTGGAAGAAAGACGAGGCTTTCTTCTTCCTTGAAGAGTTACAGTCTCAGAATGCCACAGGACAGTTTTATCCTGTCATATATATAGATGGTGACCATGAGTTGGAATGGACTCTGGCAGTAAATTTGGTTTGCTTTTTTTTTAGACCCAGCTTCTAGGTTTCAGCTGTAAAACTAACTTTGGGTAAAGCTTTACTAGGTCACTTTAGTAAGCTTTACTAGAGTGAGTGGGTTCTTAAAGTTTAATATCAAGTCAGACCTGCTGGAACATTGCAAGTGATCCATAGGCTCCCTGTGGTGGGTTTTAGGAAAAAACTAGGCAGGTGGAAGGTCAGGAAAATATGGAAACAGACAATAAATTCAAAAAGCTCAAGCACTGAGTGGGAGCTGGCTGCTTCCGTCGGTTGGTAAAATGGTGAACACAATCTAGTGCGTTGCTGCCGCATTAGAAAGGAAAGTTGGCAGCCCTTGGTAGAAAGGAAAGTAAAACGAGTTTGAAGGGCAGAATTGTAGGGCCTTGGAAAATAGACAAAGGCCACCCAGTGCCTGAATCTTAGAAACTATGTTACCTCACTGGGCGACAAGGATCTGATTTCTGGAAATGAGTTTCAAGAGAGAGGTTAGTTCACTAGGAACAAGCAAGAGTCCAGTTACTAGAACTGACGGATATGGTGAGAGTTAGACAGTAATGCGCCTGACCAGCTATTGCACCTCTTACCTAGGGCTTCTTAAATATAGCGCCAATAACAGGATTGTTTTCCCTAAGACTGACTCTGGCTATCAACTAGAGATGTGTATGCCAGGGGCTTGTTTATTTCAAACTTTCCTCACAGGTGGCTCACAAGAAGTGCTATTAGTTGATGTGTTTGGTCTTGACAGAGTCTGTAAAGATTTGCATCGGTGTAGTCTAACCAGATTCTAGATTTGCTGATAACCCACAGCAAAATCACCAGTAATTTGGCAGCCCTAGCAGGAAGTTATCAAATGTTACTCCCAATTTCTTTTTACCCCAGTACAGACTGAAATCCTTGTTGTTGTTTTTAATGTCAAAGGAGCCCTGCTGATGTAGCGGGTTACTTTTTGGGCTGCTACGCACAGGTCAGCAGTTTGAAACCAGCAGTCACTCGCGGGAGAAACTTCAGACATTTTACTCCCATAAAGAACAACTGCACCAGAGTCTTTTAGGGTGATTAAGAGTTGCTTTTTTTTGTTCAGTGTGAGTTGGCATTTGATGTCAGAGATTGCATGCAGAATCCTCAGTGCTAAAAATGATAGGTCTCATACAGGCCATGGTGATTCCTCACCTCTATTACCTAGCTGACATAGCCCTGTTTTATATGTGCAACGCTTCTTTTTGGAGGTCATTTGCTGGTATTACAACTGTGAGTCGAGTGTTGTTCCATACCTAAAACTTAAATGCCTATTGGAAATATGAATAATTGCCATAGTAGCATTTTTCCTGTATTGTTTCAAAATGTTAATGATTTCGAAAATAAAATTTTGATAAACCAGACAAAAATACAGGCTTGCTGTTACCTGTATGTTGATGTGGTATTTCAACTAAATGGCTTGGATCAGCGTAAGTTTCCAAATAGGATTTGTGTTTATGAAAAATAAACGTGTAAGTAGATTTGTGATAAATTCTGTTTTTGTACCATTCATGCACTCATATTGAAGATCATTCCTGTATCCACATCCTTTTGTTTGGAAGGATATGCCACAAGAAAAATGTAGCATTCTTTGCATCCTTATAAAAGGTTAACTGAGAAAGCCTACTAAACTAATCCATTGGTGAGTGGATTAATTGATTAAAATACTTTCTTAAATATATCTATTCATACCCGTTTTAGATCAGTGATGGCTTAAAGTCTAATGTGAACCAAAAAATGTTAGGGTATTGGAAATCTCACTGACATTGGCCTATAGCTTCTCTCTGATTAAATGGAAGTGACACCAGTAGATTAGAATGAGACTAGGACAATTCACACTGCAATTGTGTTAGTTTAACTTTAACAATCTTTTAACACTCTTGTTTAAATGTAGCTGACATACCATAATTACAAATCTACAAGCCTTGATTATAGAATTTTACATCATGAACCTGTAGGGAGATTGTATTGATTTTTTTTTTAATAAAGCAAGCACCTCTCCCAAACTGTGGCATCTTCCCAAGTTTGTTTGTGACTAAACTTCTGATGTACAACTGTGTATAGTATGCATGCAGTGCTCTGTGTCTATCCAGCCCACTGCTGTTGAGTCAATTCCCGGCTCATAGTGACCCTGTAGAACAGAGTGGAACTGCCCCCATGGTTTTTCCAAAGCTCTAGTCCAGAGTAGGGACCCAAGTGCTACCTATCTTCTCCCTTGATATGGGAGTGCTCTAAACATCACTCCTCCAGAGCACCGATATACTGCAGCCATAAAAACAACACGAATGATAAGTAAACCCTTGACATTAGTTGGATGGATATGTAGTTGACTGTTGAACAAAAAGGTTTGAATTGCATGGGGCCATTTACACATGAATCCCGCCCCCCCATGGTAGTAGTTCAGTGTTGAAAGTAACCCCTTAAAAGACAAGATGTTAGTCATCTGAGAAGTCCCCTGCCATCTCTCTTTGCCAGGACTTTGGGTCTCAGATTGGAGAAATTCACTAACTGCTCAGGCGGAGATGATTAGCATCACATATCACACTGTGTCCCAACACTTTAGCTACTCTAAGAGCAAGAGGAACAATTCACATGCAATTCCTGTGCTGTTCAAACCTTTGTTGGTCAAGGATCAGTTGTAAATTATGTGTGGGTTTTTTGTTTGTTTATTATGAAAGATTGAAGCCACTAACTTCCGCTTTGTGTAAGGGTCAGCTGCTCAAGGTGTTTCCAAAAGTTTAAAAGTAGAAAAGTGCAAATGACACATGGGCATAAAGTTTTCCTCCTTACCTTTAACTGTTTATATGCTTCTCATATTTAAAGTAGTGGTATGTAGAAGTAGGGTAGACCATATCTGGGAGGGGTTAAGAACATAAATTATTCCTATGAAATATGCTAACTTTGTTCTTTTCTTTCCCCCACCACACACTTAGACTGAGTTAAAGTGAATTTAGCCAAAATGAGCTGCTTCCTACTTTGAAATTTAGCCAGCTCTTTTGGAAATTCTGTTAGAGTCCTGGTGGCACAGTACCTAAGCAATCATGTGCTAATGGAAAGGTTGGCACTTTGAAACCCCCACCCAGCTGCTTAAGAGAAAGACGTGGCAGTCTGCTTTCCCAAAGATTTACAGCTCTGTGAGCCCTATGGAGCAACCTTATGTTGTTATACCTGATCGCTGTAAGTCAGAATCAGCTTGGTGATAATGAGTTTGGGTTCGGGGTTAGCATTTCTATAATGTATCAGGTTCTCCAAAGCTGTAGTCAGAGGCAGTGTTACAGTTGGTTACTGGTAGTTAGCTCCTCATCACATTCTGCCAACTCCTTGGAGCTACACAGCTGGCAACGACGCTGGAGAGGGAGCAAGCTAGCACGATTTAGGACCGTGCTTTTCCCAGCACAGGCTATTCTGTGCGTTGAGTGTGGAAATGACCTTTGTTCTTTGGTCTTATGTGTATGTTTTCATTACTTTTTGTTTGTTTGGGTAGGAAATTTTGAAAATGTGTAGTGTGCAAGTTTGGAAACTACTAGTGATTTGGCATCTAGATCCCTAAGCATAAAAAGTGCTTAGATGTGTGATCTATGTAGTCTAGTCTTCATTTTCCAAACTACATTTATAAAAGGCATCATAAGAGCCCATAATGGCCCATCTTACTGCTGAGTTATGTGCCCAAATAGAGTCCAATTTAAAAAAAAATAACTTGTCCCAGATATGAGTGACCCAGAGATCACTTAGTTAGTAGCCTTACTGGCTCAGAACCCACATCCTATCACCTGCTATGGTGTTGGCATATAATAAATATTCAACAAAAGTCCTTGTGAACAGGGAATGAAAACTTCCTCATAAGCAGTGGGGAACCAGTGAATTAATTAATATAACAGGTACCACCGCTCCCACTCCAAAGATTTTTTTTCAAAGCTATATGTTTAAGGTTTTTTTTTACAAAACAACCATATCACTTTCAAAGTACCTTCCATTACATTTAATACATTTGTCAAATCAGCGATTTCATTCTTGGAAACATTTTTCAAACTCATCTGTGGATGGTTGACAGCGCCTCCTTTTTTCTTCACTTCTTCTATGTCCTCAGATTGCTGTCCTTTTATGTACCTTTTCATTTGAGGAAACAAAAAGGGAGTCAAAGGGAGTGAGGTCAGGTGAGTGAGGTGCAAGAGAGGCACGCTGGTTTTTTGTGTGTTTTTTGTGCCAAGAACGGGTCCACTTGAGATGGCTGCATGGCTGCGTAAGCAGGTGCATTGTGGTGGCAAAGCCAGTCCCCCGTCTGCCACAGATCAGACCTTTGTTGTCACATACTGTTACACCATCTTTACAGAACCTCTAAATAGAAAGCTTGATTAACAGCCTGACTTGGTGGAATGTACTCCAAATCCACTATCCCCCTCACATACAAAAAAACCAAACTCAAACCAAATGAACGTTGTCTTGATTGTTGATTTCACTTGATGAGCCTTTTTTGGGGGGCGGGGTAAGGTGAAGATGGTATCTTCCACGGACTTGAGCGATGTTTGGTTTCAGGGTCCTAAAAATAGCACCATGTCTCCTCACCAGTAATGACCTTGGAAAAGAAATCTGAATCGCTTCAGAACATTCTCATTCCCAAATCTTCCAATAAAATTAACTGACCCGAGCTCCAAGGTAGTCTAGATAACTTCCCCATCTCTTTAATGGCTTGTCTGATCTTTGAGCACGAGTTCACAAATTTTGTCAACATTTTCATCGGTTCGGGAAGTTGGCAGACGTCCAGACCGAGGTTTGTCATCAATTGACATTTCACCTTTTCTGAAATGTAAAAACCACTCCTACACTTGAGTTTTTCCCATAGTGCTGTGTTTGTAAGTTGTGTTCAACATCACAAATATATGTAGCATTTTTCCCAAGCTGGAAACAAAATTTCACAGCCACATGTTGTTCTCTTAAATCGGCCATCACAAAAAATGAGGTTCCAGTGAAACTGCTTTTACAAAAAAATTCACTGTGACCAGAGAGAACCTTCCTATGCAACATTACTGGGTGCAGTAACACAGAGCTCAATGCTCACCTAATAGGAAACATGCATACTATGAATGCTCCGCTTGGTGGGGGGTACCCACCCCTCGTGTTACAACGTAATAGTTTCTATATTGTTGTTAGGTGCCATTGAGTTGGTTCCAGAGCAAAAACCTGCCTGGTTCTGCACCATCCTCACAATTGTTGTTAGATTTGAGCCCACTGTTGCAGCCACTGTGTCATTCCATCTTGTTGAGGATCTTACTTTTTTTCACTGACCTGCTACTTTACCAAGCATACTGTTCATGTCCAGGGGCTGGGCTCTCATAATATGGCCAGAGTATGTGAGATGACATCTCACCAGCCTTGCTTGTAAGGCGCGTTCTGGTTTCACTTTTCCTGGATAGAGTTGTTTGTCTCTCCGGCAGGCCACTGCACTTTCCGTATTCCTCACCAGCACCATAGCGCTGCTGCATCGATTCTTTGCATCTTCCGTATTCATCCCCTGACGTTCATGTGCATATGAGGTCATTGAAAATGCCATGGCTGGAGGCAAGCACATCTTAGTCTACAAAGTGACATTGATTGCTCTTCAACACTTCAAAGAGGTCTTATGCAGCAGGTTTGTCCATTGCAGCGCATCATTTGATTTCTTGACTGTTACTTCCATGAGCATTGGCTGTGGATCCAAGAAAGACAAAATTCTTCAAAGTTCATTCTTTTCTCTGTTGGTCATGCTGTTGCCTGTTGGTCCAGTTGTGAGGGATTTGGTTTTCTTTACATTGAGGTCCAATCTATAATGAAGGTTGCAGTCATTGATTTTTATCAGCAAGTATTTTGTGTCCTTTTCACTTTCAACAAGCAAATCCATGCCATCTGTCTAGCTCAAGTTGTTAATAAGCCTTCCTCCAATCCTGAAGCTATATTTTTCTTCTCTGGTTAGTTTTGCCCAGTATACAGATTTAATAAGTACGATGAGAGGATATAACTCTTATTCACACCTTTCCTGATTTTAAGCTACACAGTATTCCCATGTTCCCTTTGAATGACTACTTCTTGATCCATGTACAAATTCTGCATTAGACCATGAAGTGCTAGAGAATACCCATTCTTCAGTGTTAATCCATGGTTCGTTTTGATCCACACTGTTGAATATGTTTGCATAGTCAGCCCAACACAAAGAAACATCTTCCTGGTATCCTCTGCGTTCAGCTAAGATCCATCTGACGAGAGCGGTGATTACCCTTGTGCTATGTCCTCTTCTGAATCTAACTTGAATTCCCGGCAGCTTATCATTGATATATTGCAGTAGCCAGTTTTTAAATTATCTTCCACAATGTAATATCAATGGCACTAGTCAGTAATTTTCACATTCTGTTGGGTTACTTTTCTTTAGAATTGGGTATAAATATGTATCTCTTCAAGTTGGTTAACCAGGTAGCTATCTTCCAAATTTATTGTTACAGATAAGTCAGTGCTTCCAGTGCTTCATCAGCGTGTTGAAACATTTAAATTGTTATTCCATCAATTCCTGGAGCCGTTTTCCACTCATGCCTTCAGTGCAGTCTCACTCATGCCTTCAGTGCAGTCTCACTCATGCCTTCAGTGCAGTTCCACTCATGCCTTCAGTGCAGTCTCACTCATGCCTTCAGTGCAGTTCCACTCATGCCTTCAGTGCAGTCTCACTCATGCCTTCAGTGCAGTCTCACTCATGCCTTCAGTGCAGTCTCATGCCTTCAGTGCAGTCTCATGCCTTCAGTGCAATGTGAACCTTCATTGCCATTGGTCTTGATCAAATGCAGCCTCTTGACATGTTGAACATTAACCAAATTTATAGTTATTATTTATTCTTACAATTAGGGGAAAAAGGAGTCCTAGGCTTGTGGTGTAGTGGACTGCACGTTGAGCTGCCACCACAGGTTCAGCTGCTCCATGGAAGAAAGCAGTCTCAGAAATGAACCGGGCAGTTCTACTCTCTCCTGTAAGGTCCCTGTGATTCAGAATTGACTTGTTGACAGTGAGAGTGAGAGAGAGGCTCCTCTTATTATTTGTATGGGCCCAAGGCAAATTACTTAACATTTGAAAACCTCAGTTTTCTTATCTGGAAAGTATGGTAAGTATAATACTTTTTTTGTATGGTTGTTAGAATTAAATTAGATAGCCAAATACCTAATATGTTGTAAATATCCCATATATGTTAACTGCTGTCATTGTTGCCATTTGCATCATCATTAGTAGTAGTTTTTTTCCTTTAAACACATTTTTAAATTAAAAGATCATTTTATTGTGGGCTCTTACCGCTCTTATAACAATCCTTATATCAGTTGTATCAAGTGTATTTGTATACATGTTGCCCTTATTTTCTAAACATTTACTTTCTGAGCCCTTGGTATCAGCTCCTCCCCCTTATGGCCCCTTGATAAATTACAAATGATTATTTGTATTTGCACCCACTGCTGTCTCCATTCTGCCATGGTTTCTGTTGTTTGCCCCCCATAGGGGGAGGGTGTGTGTTGTGGTTTTTTAGTAGTATGTTTTAGGTGAAACTTTACACAGCAAATTAGATTCCCTTTCAGCATTTCTTAACATAGATTAATCCTTGCCATTGGTTATGGATTAGTTCAGTAAGCTCCAAGGACAAACTCTCTGTGTGGGAGAATATATGTATGTAAAAGCTCCCTGTTTCCCTAGGGAGAAAGATGGAGCTTTCTACTCCTGTAACGACTTACAGCCGCTGAAACTCGCAGGGGCAGTTCTGCCTTGACCTGTAGGATCAATATGAGTTGGTACTGACTTGATGACGGTGTGTGAGTAAGTGATATTTCCTTAGCAAAAGGATCTGAACGACAAATAGGAACGCAGTCAAAACAAAGCATTAAAAGGAGGTTAGAAATAACTGATCTAGCATTATAATTGTAGTGACACATTTATAGATTAGAGATTAAGAGTTCTCCACAAATCATTTGATTACAGTGACTTAAAGTGTAATGCAAAGAAGTGAAACTGGCTGTGGTCCATTGTGTTAATGATATTAGTACAATGTTTTTTTAAAGCTGTTAGACAAGGCCATGGAAAGAAAAACAATTGCTATTCGGCATATAGAATCACTACCTGAAATGTTGATAGAAATAAGGTCATTATAAACCTTTGAGTCTAGTGAAAAAACACTAATAGAACACTGAACTCAAAACAACCTTACTTGCTATTGAGTCATTTTTAACTCATAATGGCACTATCGTTTCCTTATATACTTTTGATCTTTCTTGTGTGTATATATACAAATGTATAGTTACCATATAACAGCATTGTACATTTTTAGCAAATACATATATTTCACAAATTATATCTAGAAGGACACACAGAAAACTGGTCATATTGTTTGTCTCTTGAGAGAAGCCATATAACTGGAGGACAGGGTTAGGAAAAGGTAGCTTATAATTTTGAATCATTTATTTATCAAAATGTCAGTTAATTAAAATTTTGAAAATGTGTGTCATATGGTAGGAATGCTTTGATAACTTGCCTTTTCTCTGCATATTACTCTTTTGTTAGGTAGCTGTGTTGGAAAATGTAGCTCTATCTAGGTAATTTTCTTCTATGAATGTACTAATATTGTGTTCTTACATATCTGGATATTGTTTTCCTCTTAAGTTTTTCTCACACACACCCTGCCCCACTCCTGGGAAAAGACAGGCAGCAGTCTATTTTATTTCTGTAAGAGCCCAGTAAAGTCAGGCCTCTGCCTCTGCTTGACATGCTTATCGTAAAATAAGGTGAGATTTCCTTCCCCGCCGTCCCTGTCAGCAAACCATTCCAACCAAGAACATCTCTCCTCAATATCTGTGCTAACTGTAAACTGTAGTATTGCATCATGAAACTGGCATGAAACCCCAAAATAGTATATTTATAAAATATCAGTTGGTGTCAAGTTGATTCCAACTCATAGTGACCCTATGTGTGTAGAGCTATGCTCTACAGGGTTTTCAATGGCTGACCTTATGGAAATAGATCAACAGGACACCCCCCCCACACACACATACACACATACAATTTTTCACTTTTACAAATGGTGCCACAGTGTACATTGTGATAATGGCTTCTAGTCTACATTAGTATGAGCCAACCTAAGGCAGAATTTCCCAAAGAGTGGGCCATGAATGGATTGCAGGTATATTCTTTTTTCTTTGGATAAGAAAGTGCTTTATATAAAGAGTAATTGTACATATTAATATCCCAGCCCAGAGCAAGTCCCTAAGTCCGATATTAGCCCATATGTCCAATACCAATCTATAAAATTCTCTTCAGATTCATGAAATACATGCAATGATGTGGAATGCAGGAAGATCACAGGCCAGTGGGTGGGAAGTCTTGTGGATCCAGTGGCGTTGTAAAGCATCTCAGTGCTGGCAGAGGTCTCCATGTGACTTCTCCAGCTCCGAGGTTCTGGCTGCCATCAGCCTATTCTTAAAGATAGTCCAGTGTAACCAAAATCAGCATGGGCTATATGCAAGAAGAGACTTTTCTTCAAGGCGGCAGTAAATAAAGACTTGAAAGGCAGAGGAAGCTTTCCTTGTTTGAGGAGCATCAGCCAAATGAGAGTTGAGAGTGTTTTCATCATCTAGTGCTGTTATAACAAGCACCATGTGTGGCTTTAGCAAAGGCATTATTTTCTCACACTGTGGGAGGTTAGACATCCGAAATCATATTGAGTAAGTGCAGAGGAAATAGGAGACTCCACCACCTTTTATTAATCCAGGTATTTGAAAGATTTGCAAAAATGTAAATTTAAAAAAGCAAGTCTTATTCAAGTAAATATGCATGTAAATTTTTAAGTAATTGAAATTTGTCTCAATTTTAATTTTTAATCCAGTGGTTATTAAGAAATAGAATTCATATAAACAAAAGCTCCTTGGAGATCCTCAGAAATTCTTAAGCATATAAAAGGTCTTTTGAGACCGAAGAGTTTGAGAACTATTACACTGAAACAGTAATTCATAAACTTTATTATGAAAAGAATTCACCTGGATACTTTTTAAAAAATCACAGTTGTCTAGGCTGTACCCCTTGCAAAGATTCTAGTTCTGGAGGTGAAGGCAGGATCCAGAAATGTATGTTTTACAAGCCGGTCTGATTTCTTCGTGGTTCTTTTATGCTTAACATTTTATTAGAACTTCATCCACATGTTGTACAATTCAATAATTCAGTCATATCAAGAAGTGTCACACTTTGAGAAGCATTGCACATGTGAGTACCTAGAAGTAGAAGATTTTTCTTCATCTTGAAACAATAAAGTGTATAGTTGGCGAAGAAAGAACCCCTTAGAGTAGTGGTTCTCAACCTACCTACTGCTGTGTGTGTGTGACCCTTTAATGCAGTTCCTCATGTTGTGCCCCAACCATAACATTTTTGTTGCTACTTCAAAACGAATTTTACTACTGTTATGAATCATAAAGTAAATATCTGATATGCAGGATGTATTAAGTGACTCCTGTGAAAGAGTTTTTTGACCCCCCCCCCAAGGGGTCATGACCGTCATGACCCACAGGTTGAGAACCTTTGCCTTAGAGACTTATACATTCCTACATTTCTCCTCCCTTTTTCCTTTCTTCTTTTTGACTTTCATCCTTAGTCGCTCTCAATCTCACTCGCTCTCCTACACATATACTCTCTCATACATGCAAAAAATAGATACCGTATATAGTCATGTATAAGCCAAGTTTTTCAGCACAAAAAATGTGCTGAAAAACGGGTTTGGCTTATACACGGGTCAGTGGTATCCCAGCGAGGACAGCGTCTCTGATGCCCTCACACCAGCTGAAGCTCTGCATTGGGATACGATGATGATGAATCCAGTTTTGAAGGATTTTAACTCTTTCCATCTTAGCTTGGTTGCTGATTGAGCTCAGGGAATCGTACTCGAAAGGTATCATTGTTGATACCTTATTGTTTTTGTTGAACCTATTTTCCACTTACTGTGCTGGTTTACTAATGTTAAATGACTTGTCCTTTTATTTATGTTTTTTATTTAAAATAAATATTTAAATACATGACCCCACTGATGTCTCAATTTTTAGTAATTTTATTTTCATTTGTTTTGATTATTGAAACTCACCAATAGCGTCTGCATTTTCTACCCTAGGCTTTACTGGAGTCAATCAGTTTTTCTGGTTGCCCAAGTAATAATTAGGTACCTTGGCTTATACTCAGGTTGGCTTATATTTGAGTATATACGGCAATTCCTGGTAGATCCTAGAGCTGGAAAGTGTCTGTTACTGCATACCATGCTAAATCACAGATGTGAAGTTTAAGTCTTAGATTTTGTTCAGTCTGGTCCAGTGGCTGCACAACAACGCGCTGCAACATAGGCACAATTGTCAGGGTGACGCAGACTGACCAGTATCTCATTCTGTTGTACATAGGGTTGCTGTGAGTCAGAATCAACTTGGTGGGAACTAACAACAACAAACTCTTTGACCGTGTTATTTTTTTGTTTTACCATTTGAATTTCCATTTTTAAATAATATATTTGTGATATCCAAATAACACCCATTGATTTTGCTATTATTTTTAATAAACAGGTCACCTTTACTTAAGGTTCATTTTACACTTGCTTTTGCTTTAGTGTTTGGCCTCCTGATCTGATTTGCAGACGGACTTGCACATGAGTTACTTGGGGTCCTGAGAAGTTGCATTTTGCTTTCTCCATGCTGGAGAATTTTTGGAGAGTAATGTTTTTGTTCTTGACAATTATAAGCTAAGTACAGCTTAGGTGTGCTGATTGCTGGGCGATTTCTTTTGAATACAGTCCTAAAAGTAACATTTTTCAAATCTAAATACAAACATGTAAAAATGTAAACAAAAATACAAATTAAAACTCATGTTCCAAACACCCTTGCAAAGTATCCATCTAGCCAAATAGAATAAGAAGGGGGAAAAAAGAAAGCAACCAACTTTAAAAGACCAATAGCACCTTCCTAGCTCATTGCTAATAAGGACTAATGGGTACTTAAACTGATGAAAGTGATGCAGACAACAACATATTAACCCCCTACTGTGCCCTGTTTTAAGCTGTTAATAGACATTAGCCTTTTAAAGAAAGCCGAACACTTTTATATTCTTTACTAAGCTTTTGATACATTAGTGAACTGTTACAACCACTTCTTATATCTGATCTTTGTAGCTTACTGGGTTTTCTAAAATACTTTTGAGGAATGCTAACTGTTGTAAAAGTTTAGAGTTTTTAAAACAAGTTTCTGTGATGTAATACCGGTCTTGATATTTTATGTTGATTAAATCATGTTTTGAGACATTATGTAGGGAGATGAAATTCCGAGATATTTTTCTCCCCCTGCCCCTCTGTGGGCCTTAAAGCCATATTTGGGCGTGGAGGGGGGAGTCTTTGGGCACAGGTGCTATCTGCATCTGTTTTTGATGACGTATGAATCATTGGATTTGGTCTGGCTGATGCCAGAATATCTATCTGGTTCTCAGCCCCGGAATTGTGGGTTGTGTTCCTTTTCCCTTGTACCTGTTAAAACAATTTAATCTTGAAAATTGCAGATGAAGCTGATTGCATAATATAAGTGATGCAGAATATATTGACTGGATATAATGATTGTTGTATGCATGATTTTACTAGATGACATTCTTCGCCCCCAGAATTGAGGCTTTGATAATTCTTTTAAGCAGAAGCATAGTAATTACCTCTGTGGTCTAGATTTTACTTTTTTAGTAAACTTACATGCAAAGCGTTTTTAATTCCTCTTCAAAACCAAGAAATGAATGAAGCGAGATATTTGAGTGGTTGTCTTACACGGTTTGTAAATTTATTATTAGGACCGCCAGGTTAACATCTGAAAGGCAGATTTAAGTATGACAGTTGAGTCAATGACTAAAGGGTAGTAAGTAACTTGAAAGATACAATTGGGGTACTGCCTCTTTGTTACAATTAGTATTTGATAAAGATTGATTTTTTAATTGATTTTTTTAAAGCCTGGAATAGATGCTTTCTATAAAGTTAAAATAAGACAAACTCATTTTCCAATATTATTTTCCTACTTTTAAGGTAAGTGCTTAATGTAAATTTACTGATGATATTTTAACCATGATGTAACTATCTTAATGTTCCTTACTACCACATGTTTAGGCTAGTGACTTCTTTATCATAATGGGCTTTTCTTTTTAATTGCGGTAGAGTTAATATGACAAAACATCTGCCATTTCAACCATTTTCACACAATTGAAAACTCAAGTGATATTCTATTTAGAATGCATTGCTTATTATACTTATGTTTGTGAGCTAAATTAAATTCCTCTAGCAGCAAACAGTGGATCAAATCTTGATTGGCAAGTTTGAGATATCTCAAAAGGTTGAAATTCCTGTTGGATTTCAAATGAACAACAAAAATTGTTTGCTCTTCATGAGCAGGGTCTTACTGTCATTGAAAGAGAGTGGATCAGTATATTTCTCAATTATTAATAAACACTACATAAAATACTGCCCTGAAACTAGTGAGCAATGAGAAAAATGCTGAAAGAGGCAAGGCAGTCATGCATTACTTTTATAATTGATTGTATACTAATCCTTTGTGTTTTTTTCTCTTCTCACCTGCTCTTGCCTCTAGCTTTAGTTTCCTTGCGCTTATTATGGAAACAGTAACAATAGAAAGAAAGACATAGGAACAACAATGCTGATGTTTATTCAGCTTTCCATATATGTCTTACATTAGCTAAGCATATCATGTGTATTGATGTGATATAGCTGCAGTACTTCCTATTTTAAAGGCAAAAACGTTAAGTTGCAAGTGATTTGCCCACACTTGTGACAACCAGAACTGCTCCAGATAGCGCCAGATGTACCCTGAGGGTACAATTTTGCTTTCGCTTCTATGAGATAAAAGAGATTTCAATGTGCTTGAATGCTGTTGGGAAGAAAACCAGCAAAGGGACAAACACTTTTTAATGGAGAGGAAAGAACACAGGGCAAGGGACCAAGATCCAGAACACAAGTAGAGTGCTAGCTTCCAATAAAGGTTCAGCTTTGGTTTGAAGAGGTAGTAATGAGAGAAGTTGAGGATGCCAGAGCAGGCTAAGTCTAGGTTTCGTGGAACATGGAGCATACACACTAGCCAGGGAAAGCTTCAGGGGAAATGCAATAGTTAAGCAAAGACTTTAAAAACGAGGACCAGTATCATTCAAAGCAGGAGTATGCTAGTCAAGGGGAATTGCATATTTAGTAAAGATTTGAAGAAAAATTTTGATATTCAAAAGCTGCTATATTTATCAAATCCAGCAACCAAAAAAAAAATACAGAAATTGACTTGTAGTTGGATTTGGCCCTTGACTAATCATCCACACCTGAAGTATTAATGTATGTCAGGAAATACTTTCTATCCTCATGGGCCACTCTAGTTATCTCAGAACAGAGATTTTAACATTTGAAGATTAGAGTATTTGAACAACTATGACTACTGATTGATTAGTCACTTAGCTGTGAATCAAGTGCTGCTTTATGTAGCTACTAAGGTAAGGTACTGCCTTGGAGTCTGGAGACTACTAAAAGATTAGGCATGTTGTGCTTATCTCGAGGAGCTTAGTCCTGTAATGGGCGGAATAAGTAAAAATAGTAGCTGGGGACTATAGCTCAAACGCAAGCAACCTTCATGCTTGTTGCTACCTACCCTGTCTTCATAGGGTCACTGCGAGTTGTCAGCAATTCAGTGGCAGTGAGTGTGTGATCATGTCTTCCTCTTGCCGTCAGTCCTCTCCTGTGTCTTCCCTTCCCTTTCCATCAGTGTTACCTTCTCACGCCTTCTCTCCTCTACCCTTCTCTTTTTCCCCTTTATTAGACATACAAGTGAAAACTATTAATATTTATTCTACTTTTTCAACCGTGTTTGCTAGTTCTAAGACCTTTAATTAAAATTCAGACCAGGTCCAACATTTAATATTTTAAAGAAAAGAAAGAAAACCAAACTTACTGCCATTGAGTCAATGCTGACTCATAGCAATAGACTGTGCCAATTTAGAATACAGAAGACATTGGGGATTTTGACCTTTAAGGATTTGACTCTTAAAAATAAAATACCGAGTTCATTGGATATAATTTAAATCTTGCTGAAATACAGTTTTTGAAAGATTGAATCAGTGAAGGTGATATGAAGAATTAAGACACTAAAATTAGTGATGGAATCTGAGAAAGGCCTGGCATTCAACTTCATTATTGCTTTGTTGTTTTATTTTGTTCTTGTGCACAGAATAACTAATAAGTGAATTAAAAAACAAGCAAAGGAGTTTGAAAACTTTATGGGAAAAGTCCAAAGGAAGAAAATATGGCATGAGAACTTGAATAGTTAAAGAAAGGTATTTCTTTATTAAAAAAAATTATTATTAATTGGGAGTTAATACATATATCATTCCATAGTTCAAGCACGTAAAGCAGAATTATACATTTGCAATCACAATCAGTTTCTAAACATTCTTTTTCTTCCTGGACACCTCGATAGTATTTATTTCTATAGGAAGAATCAAAGTATTGTTCTCCTTTATACTCTTGTTAGTTATGCAACTTTTATCACAATGCATCCATCCCTCTATTGTGTCAAGCACATTTGTACATTTGTTGCCATCATCATTCTCAAAACATTTTCTTTCTACTTGAGCCCCTGGTATCAGCTCCTCATTTTCCCCCTCCCTCCTCGCCCCTCCCTCATGAACCCTTGATAATTTATAAATTATTATTTTGTCATGTCTTACACTGTCTGATGCCCCCTTTTACCTACTTTTCTGTTGTCTGGTACCCCAGGGATGGGGTTATATGGAGATCCTTGTGATCGGTTCCCCCTTTCTAAAGATTCAGTAGTATGTTTTCCTGATGTTTGTTGGTGGAGGCAGGAGTGGTGATTTGGCGAAAGATGACCTGCATTGATTGTGTAGAACTCTTCAGCCTGATTCAAAGTAAGGAATTCATTTTACACCATGATGCCAAACCCACTGCCATCCAGTCAATCCTCACTCATTGTGAATCCAATATGGGGTTTGTGAGACTTTACAGGAGCAAACAGATTCATCTTTCTGCCACTGAGCAGCTGGTGGGTTTGAACTATCAGCTTTACCCAGTTCACAGTTCAATGTTTAACCAACATGAATGTGTGTGTGTGTGTGTGTGTGTGTGTGTAAGGTAGAAGCAAAAATTTAGGGAAATATTTGTTTTTACTACCTATGATACATTGTGATACTTTCTATTCCATTCTTTGCTATTCCATTAAAACAATGCTGATGACATTCCACTAAATTGATGAGTCATGAATTACAGCTCTGACTAATGGGTTACAACCAGCAGTGTGGAAACCCTAAGAAGCCAGTTCCTGTTGATGCAGTTCTCACTCCTGTAGAACTAGTTTATGATATAAATCTACCAGGGGCTTCAAAAGGTCATGGAAAATAGAATTGAAAGATAATGGATAGAATTTTTCATCTCTGTCTCTCTCACTCACAAACACACACACGCACGCACACACACACACACACACACACGCACATATGTTTTAACTGGCCAGCTCAACAAGGACAAAGAATCAGAACCAAAGAGGGCCAATTGGTAGGAAGAGGAAATGCCTAGGGTAACTAAATACAAACTGTGTATGCAGCATTGGACCAAGAACTAGACAGCATTGACTTTATACTTATGATGCTGTGTGGGAGGAAAACCCGGCTTTCTACTCCTGTAAAGATATAGAACTTGGAAACCCCAAAGGTCTGTTTTACTCTTCCCTAAAGGGTTGCTGTAAATCAGAATTGACCTGATAGCAGTGAGTGATGATGCTGTATGGTTGTTTGCCGTATGATGTATGTTTGTTTTTCATGAGAAAGTAGAGACCTGGGCAAAAGCTTGCTTAAAATCAAAAGGTTAAAGCCAAGATTTGAACCTATCCAAGTTAGTTGTCTTCAATCTAAAAGCCATGCATTTGCTCTGTGGCAATAGCTCTCCCAACTAAGTAATATGGCAGAATATGTGCTAAACTTAAAAGGGAATTAGTAACATTTAGGTGTCGTCAAAATTTCACGGTGGAAAATAACAATAAAAAGCCCCATTAAATTGAGTTGAGACAGGCATAAACATTGACAAACAGTTAAATAGTGATAGATTATATTGACTTTCCAGAGAGCTTAAGTTCTTTGTGCCACTGCTCATCCAAGAAGTAGAGGTAATATTCTTAAGGCTGAGATGTATGGGGTTTTCTTGTTGGTAAGGTAAAAGAAATGTTCAGAGGCTTTACCACTGCACCAGAACAGATAATAAAGCAATTATGACTGTTAAATTGATGAAACACCAGACTGGGATGAATTATATCATGAATTACAAAGAAATGAAATTTTACAGCAACTTTTGAGACCTACAGACTAAAAATATGTTAGTAAAGGGAGTGACAATTGATAGTTAAACTTAAAATGTTAGATTTATTGTCCTGAAAAATCCAACATTTAAGCTCTTTAGGGCCAGTCTCAGAGTATCACTTATCACCTTTGTAAATAAAAAGAAAAATTAATCATTCTATGCTGAAAATTTAATTTTCTCTCTTAATAAAGTGAATGTGTTTCTTCCATCTTTTTGGAGCTGGACCACACCCTAAGGGTCATCTACTTCACATCCCTCATTTTGCAAGTGTTGAGCCTGTAACCTCGAGAAATTAAGCAATTTGCTCAAGGTCACATTATAGAGCAGCTAAGAATTGGAACTAGAACCCTGAGCACCTGACATTTATTCCAGTTGCTTATGTTTTATTTGACTTGAGTAGGAAGGATAATAAATTATATCTTATACTAGCTCATATATGAAGAATGCTGTGCTTTCTTTTTGGAATGCTGGTGGTAGCACACTACTTAAGCAACTCCACTAAAAACCAACGTGGCTGTTTGAACCCACAGCTGCCTCGTGGAAGAATCTGTGGTGTGTGTTTCTGTAAAGATTACAGCCTTGAAAACCCACAGGGGTAGTTCCACTCTGTCCCAGAGTCACTGTAAGTCAGAATGGACTCAACACTGATGTTAGTCATTTATTCATTCATTCATATATTTGGGGCGGCGGGTATTTTCTTCAAAATTTCTATCATGTAATAATCCTAACAAACTACATTTTGTTCTATGAAGATAACTGGAAAATAATCAATAGATAGATGAACCTTTCATGTTTCAGTAAGGGGTGAGATAATATATGTATATCTGAGAACACTGGTAATTTGTGTCCGTTTCATTGAGTAAGACCTCTATGCACACAGTGTTTAAATTTGATGAAGTATATTTTTTCCTCTTTTATCATAGCTGAAGAATCCAATGTCAAAAATCTATATCTTGAAGTATTAATCCTATGCTTTCTGATTTTCTTATATTTAGGTCCTTAACCCATTTGAATGAATTTTTCTATGTAATATTAGGTACGGGTCCTGCTTAATTCTTCTGTCTGTAAAAATCAAATTGCCAGAGTACCATTTATTAAAGAGATGATTCTTTCGCCTTTGGATGAATTTAGCATCCTTGCTAAAAATCAATTGATTATAGACTCTCACTTCAGAAAGTTAGGTTATTGCTTTGAGATCTTTTAAAGGTAGATGTTTACTAATATAAGTTCCTATCTGAATACTTCTTGGTATTGCATATATTTTGGTATATTGTACCTTTATTTCTTCCTTTAACTCTGTCATGTTAGTGCTCTGATGTTAGGTGCTTATATATTTATAACTGTTGTATTTTTGATGCATTGATCCTTTCATCATGATATAATGCTATGTTCTTAGTCTCGTATAGCAGATTTTGTCTCAGTGTATTTAGTCTGATATGAAAATTGTCTCCTATTTTATTTGTATGAAATTGGTTATTTGTATGAAATTAAAAAGAAAATCTTTTAACTTTCAGTCTATTTGTGTCTTTGGGCATAAGATGTTTTATTGTAGACAACATATCATTGGGCCACCCTTCTACATCCATTCTGCTATTTCTCATGTTTTGATGGGAGCATTTTTGTGTCTTAAACATTCTTTGTCTCTCATATCCTTCATTATCGCCAATGTTTGTGTTGTGCTGAATTTTTTTGTACTGAACTATTTTGATTTCCTTTTTTGGTATATTTTTCTATCTGTTTTCTTTGTGGTTACCATGAATACATGTAACATCTTACATTTTAACAAACAACCTTACTTAAATTGACACCAACATAGAGCTAAATTTTGGTATGTGACCTAAAACTTCCTCTACCACTCCTTTCCCTCTTTCCCATGTATCACCTGTTACATCTTTATGCAGTTTTCTCTGCTACATAAATATGTAATTATTTTGTGCATTTGTCGTCATAGAACATAAAGGACATAACTAGAATTACTAACCATATTTACCAACTCATACTTGCCCATAAAATTACCTTTAATGAAGAGCTTTCCCATATGTGCATGACTCGTAAGTACTGTCTAATATCCTTTCCTTTACTGCTAAAAAGCACTTCTTGTAGGTTAAGTCTTTTCACAAACTTTCTCAGCTGTAGTTTATCTGGGAATGGCTTAATCTTCCCCTTATTCTTGAAGGAAAGTTTTGACATTATTGGTTGACAGCTTTTTCTTTCATTAATTTAAATATCCCAATCCACTGCCTCCAGGCCACATAGGTTTCTGAGAGAAAAAAAATTAAAAATCATCAAGCCTTAGTTGGAATTTTTGAATTTGCTTCCCATTTGCTGCTCTGTGGCGTTTTATTTTTGAGAGCTTAGTTATAGTGTAATCTGGTGTATTCTATGCTTTTACCCAACTTGAAGTTCATTGTGCTTTTTGAATACGTAGGTCCATGTCCATTTTCTACCATTTCTTTTGTTGAAAAGTTTTGGCCAAGACTGCCCAACCCATCCCAGCTTGTGGGGCTCTTGTAGAAGTTTCTGAGCTAGAAACTTCAGCCAGGTCAAGGTCCAGAGAGGCTGTGGAGTCTAACCACGCCACTCCTGTGGTTCACGGACACAGGCTGCCAGCCGAGCTCAGCCGGACATCTCTGCCCAAGTGGCATAGTCACATCCAGCCTAGGTGCCAACAGCAGAAGGCCATCTGTCAATTGTGAATGTCTGCTCACAGTAGAGACAATTCAGAGTGACAAACTGCACGGCATGCACACATAGGTGTGTGTGCACACATGTACACATGCACAGGCACACAAATTTAGTACAAACCAAAAGCCTAAAAGAAACTCTAGTTCTTCACCAGAAAAAAAAGTTTATATTTAGCAGTAGCGAGCTGGGCTCAATTTAGATGATTCCAATTTTGTTGGCAACATCTAAAGGGTCATAGTCAGGAGCTAGCCGAACACACGCCTTCTTCCCACCATCAGGCCTGATCAAGGTGTTGACCTTGGTCACATCAATGTCATAGAGCTTCTTCACAGCCTGTTTATCTGGTGTTCGTTGGCTTTGACATCCACAGTGAACACAAGTGTGTTGTTATCTTCAATCTTCTTCATGGCAAACTCCGTGGTCAAGGGGAACTTGATGGCATAATGGTCCAGCTTATTTCTCCTGGGGGCCCTCTTCCAAGGGTATTTGGGCTGCCTTCCTAATCTCAGGGTCTTGGGCTGCTGGAAGGTGAGTGACGTTTGGATCTTCTTTGTTTTGTGGCTCTGGACGCCTTTTAGCACGGCTTTCTTGGCTGTTGTTAAAGCCTTTGCTTTGGCTTCCGTTTTGGGAGGGGTAGGTGCTTCCTTCTTCACCTTGGGCCCATTTCTTTTTCAAATATTATTTCTGTCCCATTTCATCTCTTTCTGGTTTGCATGATGGCGTTTCACATTTCCATTAAGTGTGTTCAGTAGTTTTACCATATTGCTTTTCAGCTCTATGTTCATATTTTGTTCATGCATTGTTTTCTGTTTTCCTTTAGTTATTTGAGCTTTAAAAATATTGTATTATATTTTTCAATTTGTTCATTATCTGTGTTTTCATGGAGACAGCTTCTTTACCTTCATCTTTTAAATGGGCCATCATTTCTCATTTCCTTGTATGTATTGTGGTTTTTTTGTTGTTGAAGCAGGGACATTAAAAATGAACCAAACGTCTTACTGTCAAGTCTATTTTGATTCATGGCAGCCCCATGCGTTAGAGAGTAGAATTGTTTCATAGGATGTTTTTGACTGTAATCTTTATAGAGGAGATCACCAGACCTTCCAGTATACTATTGGGTGGGTTCAAGACACCAGTCTTTAAGTTAACAACCAATTGCAAACTGCTTGCACCCCTCAGGACCCTGTCAGGACATAAGAATAGTACAATTGTTAGTTTTTTTAATTTCCCAATGTACATCATGCACTCAAAAGCACTAATTTCTGCAATAAAGTGTAAATAAAGACAAGTTCTGTCTGTAGACTCTGTCAATGGCTCTCTACCCTCCTTGTAAGGTCTCCTATTTCGTCCAGACTGAGGTTTCAGTGCTTTAGTGGCTCCCAAACCAATCAGAAGACACACACATGGTCTGTGCAGCATCAGGTGGGCACCGGCATTTGTCAGTACTCACTGCCCTCTCACTTGTTTATGAGGGCTCTGATCCCGCACACCCACCTGAGTGAGTGGTCAGAACATACACCGTGCACTGTGTACTCTGCACTGGAGAGCTGGCAACCGACTGAGACTATGGCAGCTGCTGCAGTGCCTTTTTAGAGAGATCACCTGCCACAGGGGGAGGCTTAAGGGTGGGCACAGTGAAAGAAAAGATTTTTATATCTTATGGTGTTCATTCTTCTTTTTTGAAACTTTTTTTGTTAAATTGTTTCAGTCTGTGGCTCCTTGCTTATCTTTCAGAGTTCTTGTAGAGTTGAGTACACATTTCTAGTTGTTTTTCTTGGTGTTCATGTGGGAAGAGTCAGAATTCTGTACCTGCTCATTCCAGCTTCTCAGTTTTCTTCTTCCTGGTTTAAAAAAAAAGCTTTGAGTCATACTTTCAGTCTTAAGAACCATCGTGACCTGGCATCTTCCACTATCTTGAGTGATGTTTGGTTTCGGGCTCGTAAGAATAGTACCATGTCTCATCACTAGTAATGACCTTGGGGGAAAAAGTCTGGTCTCTTCAGAGCTGTTCTTAGAAAACATAGCTTGTTTCTAGTTGACACTCTTTTTCCTGGTCAATCAGAACCCAAGGCACAGATTTCACAGCCACCCTTTTCTTTTTTTTTCTTATTTTTTAAAAAACATTTTATTAGGGGCTCATACAACTCTTATCACATTCCTTACATATACATACATCAATTGTATAAAGCACCTCTGTACATTCTTTTCCCTAATCATTTTCTTTTTTTTTCTCCTCTTTTTTTACATTTTATTAGAGGCTCATACAACTCTTATCACAATCCATACATATACATACGTCATTTGTATAAAGCACATCTGCACATTCCCTGCCCCAATCATTCTCAAAGCATTTGCTCTCCACTTAAGCCCTTTGCATCAGGTCCTCTTTTTTCCCCCCTCCCTCCCCGCTCCCCCCTCCCTCATGTGCCCTTGGTAATTTATACATAGTTATTTTGTCATATCTTGCCCTATCCGGAGTCTCCCTCCCCCCCCTTCTCTGCGGTCCATCTCCCAGGGAGGAGGTCTCATGTGGATCCTTGTAATCAGTTCCCCCTTTCCAACCCACTCTCCCTCCACTCTCACAGCATCACCCCCTCACCCCCTTGGTCCTGAAGGTATCGTCCACCCTGAATTCCCTGTGCCTCCAGCCCTCATATGTACCAGTTTACAGCCTCTGCCCTATCCAGCCCTGCGAGGTAGAATTCAGATCATGGTAGTTGGGGGGAGGAAGCATGCCACCCTTTTCATTCCCAAGTCTTCCACTAAAATTCACTGACCTGAGCTCCAAGATAGTCCAGGTAACTTCCCCGTTTCTTCAGTGGTCTGTTCTCAGTCTTTGAGTACAAGTGCACATATTTTGTCAACATTTTCATCTGTGCAGTTGATGGACGTCCAGAACGAGGTTTTTCATCAATCGACATTTCACTTTGTTGAAATGAGAAAACCACTCTTCACTTGATTTTTTTTCCCCCATAGTGCTGTCCTGGTAATCTTTATTCAACATCACAATGGGCATTCTGGGGCATTTTTCCGAGCAGGAAACAAAAGTTCACAGCCACGTGCTGTTCTCTTAAATCAGCCATCACAAAAAAATGAGGTTCGAGTGAAACTGCTTCGATGAAAAATTCACTGTGACCAGAGAGAACCTTTCCAGGTAATTCCACCGCATGCACTAACTCAGAGTGAGCTGCTCAACACTTGCCCAGCAGGAAAAATACATACTACAAAAGCTCTGCTCAGCGGAGCTTTTCCCCCCCCCCCGCCCCCCCCCCCGGTCTTCTTTGGGTACCCCCTAGTATTTCATCGCAGTGCTTTCAGACCCCAGTGAGGAGAAACGATGCCTAGTCTTATGGAGCCTCTTTCTTTTATTTTATTTTTTGTGACATATACAGTTATTTTTATTTATTTTTAAAAATCATTTTATTTATACAGCTCTTATAATATGTACATATATACATTGTGTCAAGCACATTTGTACATTTGTTGCCATCATTTTCAAAACATTTTCTTTCTACTTTAGCTCTTGGTATTAGCTCCTCATTTTTTGCCCTCCCTCCCTCATGAACCCTTGATAATTTATAAATTATTATTTGTTTGATGTCTTACAGCAACCATTGTCTCCTTTTTCTTTCTCATTTTCTGCTACTGATGGTATAATAATTTTTAATTTAGTGAGTTTTTCTAACTATTTTTGCAGAAAAAAATGGAAGAAAAACATTGAGGGTGGGACCTTCTTGCAGTCTACAGAATGGCTTTATGGTGGGCAACCCTTTGAGGGTGAGATATCCACCTGAGTAGAATGTTCAGGATTATTTATGTGATTCTTTGAATTATATGCAAACCCAAACCAAACTCACTGCCAGTGAGTCAGTTACAACACAAGGACCTATTTTCAGAGACAGCAGGAGTGTGAAGCTTATTGCTGTTTTGCTTAGTCCATCCAGAAATGCTGTAGAAGAAAGACCTGGGAATCTTTTTTCTTTTTTAAAAAAATCAGCCATTGAAACTCCTATGAAGCTCAGTTCTATTCTGACAAACATGGGTTGCAGTGAGTCAGACTTGACACGCTGGCAACTGGTAAATGGCATGAATAGGAAGTACATTATTGGCCACATGTTTGCTAACAACTGCAGCATTCAGAATGTATGTAAAGTATATCCCCCCCCCCCAAAAAAATCCTAAAAGCATGCACAAATAAGCATATGGATATTTGGAAGAGAGAAAAACTTTTTTTAAGTGCACTGCCATGGAGTTGGTGCCAACTCGGCACCCTGCAGGTCAGGGTCGAACTGTACTCTGTGACTTTCTGAGATGGCAACTCTTCACAGGAGTTGAAAGCCACATCTTTTGCCCTAAGAGCAACTGGTGGTTTTGAACTGCTGACCTTGTAGTTAGACCAAGATATAACCACTACAGGATCAGGAAAAGTTAAATAACTTTTAAACAATCAGCAAGTTAAATGTTTTCATTGTGTCAGCTTTTGAATAGATTAGAATTGTAAAATTATATTCAATAGAAGAGAAACTAATATCTAATTTTCACTAAAATAGGTAAGCTATTTTAGGAGATTTATAATAAATTTTAGTTATGAGTACAAATTAAAAACTAGCAGTTATTGAACTGAGTAGTGGTCTGCCATTGGTGTTACGTTTGTTATACTTAATACTTAAAAGAAAGCTTGTACACACACAAAATAATTCACAAGAGATACTAAATTTGTACCACAAGTAGAGCAGAGAACTGAAAACAACTGTAGTGGTGAGGTATAGCAATATACAAAAAGCACAATAATTTCTTTAAAAAGTTAATTTCCTTGAGGAAAAAATAGACCAGATTAAATTCATTGAAAGTGTTCTGTTGCTAAATTGGCATGTTCCAATCTCAATAATAAATAAATAATCTAAGAGATGATTATTTTTCCATGTTGAGATTTGTTGTTAGAGAATCCTTTTAAGACTGAGAAATTCTGGAATAAGAATCTAAATTGGATATTAAAAATTGGGGGGATAAAGTCATAAAGTGGTTGGTTTACAAACTTTCATAGGTGGGGGAACATAGTCACAGGATTATAGGAATAAGGTGTAGGTGTTACTTAATTGCATTCATGAAGCTAAAGAATTATGTACAGGTGCCAGGTTGGCAAGGGGTGGATTGAGGTAGTTTACTGTGCCAACCTGGCCAATAAACCCATGTGGAGTTAATTGAAGGGCTGAGGGATAAATGGTTCAGTCAGTGAGCCTCGCCTTTCTTGTTCTTGGGTCTCTTGCTTTGTGATGGTCGCACCAGGGTGCAGCTGCCTTAGCAGTTCCCTGCTTCAGCTGGCAAGGCTCACTTTCTTGAAGACATCCCCAAGAAGAAGCCACATGGACCTACCCCGATGCAGCCCTGGGTGCTGGAGCAGCTGTGTGGAGACCCCTGCAGTCTGCATCATAGTATTTGTTTTGTGAGATGGAGGAGGACTGTGGACTGGTGCTGGACATACGGGTTAATGGGTAATGTTGGACTTGTGGGCTTGGGCAGCACTGGGTTGGAATGTTTTCTTGATGCGCACTTAACCTTTATATAAAATTCATACTTTTGAGTTTCTGTGGATTTGTTTCTCTAAAGTACCTAGACTAATACAGAATTCTATATTCATTCTTTGTAGAGAAGCTGTATTTCTAGAAGATGTTTTTAGTGGTATTCTAACTTGCTAGTTAGAAAGAAGTTTTCATTTTTATTATTTTGAGAAGAAAAGATTACATTAAATTATCCATACTCTCAGCAATACCTACCATAAATATTAAAGCAGAGACTTTATAAGCAGTATAAAATAAAATTTCTTTAGGGAAGCAGACCAACCATGGAAGAAAAGAAGTAAAAATTAAACATCTAAAGACAAATGTTATAAACGTATGATTCAGGATTCAAATTATAGCAACTCTGTTCCCAACAACTATATTATTGTCCCTATAATCAAAGAAAGAGGCCTGGTTGCTCATCGGTCAGAGCATTCAGCTGCTGAAGAAAGGTTTGTGGAAAGAAGCCCTGACCGGGCAGTTCTGCTGTCATATTATGGTCAGGACATGTTGATATTAATGAGATACACAACAAAAATAATTAAAAATTGCAAATAAGAAAATCAAGGATATCATTGGTCTCCAGTACTGCCCAGGAAGATGTGGCCATCTACTTCTGAGAAGATTTACAGCCATAGGAACTGCCCTACAGGGTCACTGTGAGTCAGAATGAGCTCTATGACAGTGGGTTCGCTATTTTTGATTTTAGATTGGTGAGCGTGAAAATACTAAGAATACTCAGGGTTGGTGACAAGGAAGTGAACGTGCTTTCACACTGTAGGAATATGGACTTGTTCAACCTTTGTGGAGAACGCTTTGACAGTATGTATGAATAAGTAAAATGTTCATAACATTTGACCTAGATATGTCATGCCAATTTTTCATCTATGTTGGCAAGGACATAATATGTGTCAGAGGGCTTCAGAAAGTTCATGTAAAATGAATTAAGATAGTTTGATTTTTTTCATACCTCTTAGGAATATTTCAAATGTCCATTGATGGGCTGTTGCTTAAATAAAATATGTGACATACAATTAATGAAATGTTATTTTTTTGTTTTGTGCCATCTAGTCAATTCCATTTTTTAGCAATTCTATGAGAGTAGAACTTCTCCATAGGCTGTCCTTAGCTGTAATCTCTATAGGAGCAAATTGCTGATAGGTTCTAACTATCAATCTTTTGGATCGCAACTGAGTGCTTACCTACTACACCACCAGGGCTTCCTGAAACATATAAAACTAAAACTCACTGCCATCAGATCGATGCCTGTGGGACAGGGTGGAACTTCCCCTGCGAGTTTCGGAGACTGACACTGTTTATGGGGGTAGAATACCCCATCTTTCTCCCAGAAACATTATATAGTCATTAAAAATATCTAATGTAAGATTATATACGTTGATACAAGTTTCACAGCTTGAGTGAGACTAGACTGAAACCACCAGGTTTATCTTGTCCATTGCCTGCTACTTGGTAGGTGATAAATGATGGAAGTAGGGTAGAAGAGAAAATATGAAACAATGCTATAAGCTTGCAGACCTGGAAATTGTTTCTTTTTTGTTATCCTCCAAAGTAATAACAGGTCACTTGAATTCAAGTCTTTTAAAGAACTGTTTCACAAATACTTCTGTAGAAAGCAATTGCACTTACGGTAGTATCTGTGCCCGTTTCTGAGGGTTGCTGTCACATGACCACTCGCTAGTGCTTACAGCACCCTCATTACTCTCTCCTAAGTTCTGGAGGCGAGATCTGAAAACAAAGTGTTGGGAGAGGCATCCTCCCTCTGCAGTCTGACTCAGAAAATCTGCGTCCTTGTCCTGGCTTGTAACAGTTACCTGCAATCCTCAGCATTTCTTAGTCTGTGGCAGCATAATGCCAATCTCTACCACTTCGTGTGGCTTTCCCCCTCTTTCCTTTATTAAAAACAAGTCATTGCAGTGAGCGGCCACCTGAATTCAGTATAACCTCATCTTAACTAATTATGTCTGCAAAGATCCTCTTTTCAATTAAGATTCCAGATTGACATGAATTGTAAGGGACACTCTTCAGCCCAGTATAATAATAACTTAACTTCTGTAGTCATAAGAATGAAGTCTTTCTGAATGTCCTGCTTGTCAGGTTTTACTGAAAACACATAAATACACACACTGTAGTCATTCTGACTGCAAACATTTACATATTTTACTGGTAGTATTTGAGGATCCTTGGTGCCATAATGGATGAGTGCTTGTTACTAACCAAGAGATCCGAGGTTTAAACCCAGCAGTGGCTTTATCGAACAGAAAACAGTCTATTCCAGGCTTCCTCAAACTGCGGCCCCCAGGCCACATGCGGCCCACTCAGGACATTTATCTGGCCTGCCGGGTGTTTTTGCCCCATTTGTTTTTTTTTTTTACTTCAAATAAGATAGGTGCATTGGAATTTGTTCATAGTTTTTTTTTTTTTAACTATAATCCGGCCCTCCCACGGGTCTGAGGGACAGTGAACTGGTCCCTTGTTTGAAAAGTTGGAGGACCCCTGGTCTATTCGCATAAAGATTATAGTCTCTGAAACCTATAGGAGCAGCTCTCTTCCTAAATGAGGCCTCTGAGTCGGAGTGGACTAGCTGAGTGTGGTGGCATCATCAGTACATGAATATACATTTAAATGATTACTCACAAAATTAGAAATCAAGATTTTATCTTAGAGAATAAAATCTACACTTGCAGATTAGAATATATATAGACAGATATGTCTTAAAGGAGGAATGGGTCCTATTAACCATTGATAATTTCTACAAAGAGCAGAAATTATTGATAATTTCTACAACCTGTGGGTCGTGACCCCTTTGGGGGTCAAAAAACCCTTTCACAGGGATCACCCGATTCATCACAGTAGCAAAATTACAGTTATGAGGTAGTAACGAAAGCAATTTTGTGGTTGGGGGGTCACCCCAACATGAGGAACTGCATTGAAGGGTCACGGCATGAGGAAGGTTGAGAACCACTGTGTTAGCAGGACGGACAGCTGCTCAACAGGGAAAGCACAAAACAAGACAAAGCCCAGGGCAAACACCAGTGCTACTTTCTAAAAGAGATGGGCCTTTTAGTCTGTCTGTGCTGTTTGTAACACCAGCCAGCCTCTGTTTGGTAGAACAGTGGGTTCTGAACTTGACTTTGTTTTGCAATGGAACTTTTCCCTTCTAAAATAAATTTTACATAGATCCCAAGTATATAAAACCACGAGAAACTAAGACTAGCTGGCCTCCTCGGAATGCTGATGCTCCAGAAAAGCCTGGAAATGGTCAGCGCTATGAAAGACTGTATTTCTCTGCTTTGTCCTCATCAAGCGCTTTCTGATAGACTGGTTCTGCATTATACTCGTGTTTATAAGCCAAGTTGTTCAGCACTTTTTTAAGTGCAGTTTTTGTGGTAAAATTAGTTGCCTCACCTGATACTCGGGTCAGCTTATACTCAAGTATGCACAGGAAGTCTTCCTGTTATAAAAGAATTGGCTGCTCTATGGAAAATATTTTTCCAGTGCCAATAACAATTATGCTTCTCAATGTATGTTAATAAATTAGCATCCTAGTGTTAAATATCAGACTCCTGAACTTGATTAAATAGGAGGTGAGTCCACTCATGGTAAGATAAGAAAATACATTTTGAGTCAGAGAATCAGAACCTGGACTTTGGTTAACTGGCCAAAGAAGGAAAGCGTTTTCAGTGCAACCCTGCAGAAAACTTGACGTGGTGTCTATTTTAGGATATTAAAACAATTGAAGACTAAAGTTTTCATAGTTTGTTCAGCAGAACAGGTGAACACTAGTTAAGCTTTACACGCATATAGGTTAGTCACTGTCCTGTATTATAAATAAGATGAGATGTCTTTCAGGATTATCAAGTTGTTGAGCTCTGTACACTCTTCATGAGATGGCTCCAAAATGTCCACGTTACTCCAAGAACTAGGCTTTCAGTAGTGCTCCACTTTCCAGCATGCTGGTGTAGCAGTGGTTCCCCTTTCCTAGTCGGGTAGACAAATGTATAGAATTTGACATTAAAAACAACTTTTTCTGCATGACAGCTGGAAGGTCCCACTTGTAAATCTTACGTATATGCTTCAGCAGTATGGATTTTGAACCCATTTTGTCTCTTCTGAGTTTCTGTCATCCCCCTACCCCCCAGGATTAGGGGGTAGGAGGGGATGCTTTTAATTGTTCTATTTCAATAATGTAAAGGTACATGTTAACCTGTATTTTGAGTAGTAAATATTTTGCTCTAAAGTATTGAATATATTATTCTAATAAAAACATTGGTAACATTTGTAATCTCTTCTTTCATATTTTTAAAATATTTGTAGTAGAAGCATGGTCTTCTTGGCTCAGTAATTTTTCTTCAACCTTTCTCTCCAAAAATCTTGGAAACTAGCAGCTTTACTTGATTAACACCATTGCTGTTGAGTCAGTTCTGCCACAGGAGAAGAACACTCCTTAGGGTTTTTAATGATTTTAATCTGTGGTTTTTTCTGTTGTACAGAATCCAGTCAGAATCAACTCAACGACATAGCAGCAACAACAAATCCTATGGAAGTAGATCAGACTGTTGTTTGAGTGAATTCAAACCATAAAGTTGACACCAAGTAGTCCAGCACCAACTCTACCGCCCTTTCCTTAGCTTTACTTGAATGGTCCACTCTTAGCTTGCATTATACTGTCTGCGTAAATATAGTACTGTCTTTGCTACCTAAATATTTGAAGTTGCTTGAAGGCATGGTAGTTAGGAGTTGGGCTGCTAGACATAAGGTTAGCAGTTCGAAACTACAACTGCTCTATGGAAGAAAGATGAGGCTTTCTATTCTAGTAAAGAATTACAAGTCTCGGAAATCGACGCAATGGCAGTGAGTTCGTTTTTCCTTTTTCTTTTTAAGTTGCTCTTACTAGTTTCCTTTGAGTCATTTCCAAATCATAGCAACACTGTACACTACACAATAGAGCAAAACATCTCCTGGTCCTCACAACTTCCTATCTGCTTGAGCCCATTGTTGCAGCTACTATGTCAATCCACCATGCTCAGGGCTGCTGTGTGGTTTTGCTGCCCCTCTACCAAGCATGATGTCCTTCTCAGGCCCTTTACCTGAGAAGTCTTTCCAGTGCCTTGCCTCTAAGAAGCATTCATTCTGGCTGTACTTCTTTTTTCCCCTGGCTGTCCTTCTTCAGATAGATTTGTTTGTTACTATTTTGTTATAATGAACTTACAAACTAATGTTTCAGTGGCCGTTTAGACAGACATGTATGTATTGGGGTGATAGTAATTGTATTTTCTGAAAGCTGCTATATCATTGTTTTTGTTTTTTATTTTCCTGCCTTTTTATGTTTTCCTAATCTGGGGAAAGAGAACCAAAATTTTTCATTTATACAGTTTTCCTATAAATTGCAAACAAAACCAAGGAGGGACTTTGAAAAACCAACAAAATTGCTTTTTCTCTGGTGGTATAGTAGGTTACTTGTTGGGCTACAAACATCATGGTCCGCAGTTTGAAAATCAGAGAAAGAGGAGATATTCAGCCTCAGTAAAGAGCTGCACTTTCAGAAACTCACAGCGGTTGTTCTACGTTGCCCTATATGCAGGTCGGACATGACTTGATGGCAGTGAGTTTAGTTTTGGGTTTGATTCTGCTCTGCTGCTCCCATAACTCTTGAAAGTAGAAAATAACAGCCCTAGCAAAACTTGGCTTCATCAGAATTTCTGTGTAAATGTGTGTGTGTGTGTGTGTGTGTGTGTGTATACACATACATGATTATTATTGTAATCTCAGCCGCCCCTTCTGCCACAAGGTTTCAAGGAGCAAGAACTCAGGCCTGGAAATTGGGAAACCTGTTAATTTTCTTTTGGTTTTTCTTTTAATTTTCTTTTGGTTTTAACACACTTGTTAATTTTAAAAGCTTAAAAGATTTCGTCTGGCATTGTTTATTTTGATGTTAAAATTTGCACTAATTATTTTTTATCAGCAGGTTTGTTAGCTTCAGGGTATTTTTAAAACACTAGAAATATGTAACTAAGACTTCAAGTGATAGCAGATTATTTTAATTTGAAACCTCGAAATATTCAACATCTTATCTGACTTACCTTGAATTGCTATAATATAGGCATAAGAGAAGTATGCCTTTACGTCTTAAATCTTTAGAATGCAGTTAAAGA